>NW_026718555.1:0-54970 GCF_029784015.1 Lycium ferocissimum | reverse complement strand
AAGTTTGAAGAACACCAAAGGGTTTATTTAAATTCTTCATTGTTTGATCAAATTAACGGATGAACTTTGTTCTATTAGGTGTTAGGAAAGCATCCTTTCATATTTGGATTTGTTTGGATTAGATTTGAGGAAGTTGGTGTGATTTTTTTTTTTCAACTTCTAATGAAGATGATGATGATGATGATGATAATGTTGATGAAGATGAAGGAGAATTGGTTATGGGTTTTTGGATCCTTACTAAAAATAAGCATGGAAAATTGAGAGATTTTTTTTTTGAGTTGATTTGGTGTGATTTTTTTTTTCCAACTCCTAATAGAAGACGATGATGACGTGGCACGTGGGCCGTGCGCGTGTATACAAGCGCCCGTAACGAATTGGGAGTTGTCATATTGACCGCCACATCACAAAAAAGGTCATTTTGATACCGAAAAATTTGTTCGTGGGGTACAGGACCCATGCAGCGTTACGTGTGTAGTTGGGATTTTGGTCAAACGTTGGGGTAGATTTGACTATTATCCTTGTTTTTCCTCAAACATGAAAAAGAAGAGAAATACTCGAATCGGCGAAAAGATGAGGATATCTAATTTGCATATCCGACTCGCCTCCTGTAGCCTTCTCTATTGGATGATGCCTCCATCGAACTTTTACTGAAGCAATCTCCTTGGACCTTAACTTTCATGTCTGTCTATCTAAAATTGCAACTGACTCCTCATCGAAAGTGAAATTTTGATCAAGCAATACTGAATCCCACTGAACCACATGAGAACCATCAGAATCATACTTCTTTAAAATGGAGATATGAAACACGGGTGAACACTGTACAATCCATGAGGCAAAGCCAACTCATAGGCTACCTCACCAATACACTGAACGATCTCGAGCGGACCAATTTACCTATGGTTCAACTTGCCCTTCTTCCGAAACCTCATCACACACTTCATATGTGAAACCTTCAACAAAACACGCTAACCCACCATGAATTCTAGGTCACGAACCTTTCAGTCCGCATAACTCTTTTGTCTACTATGAGCTGTAAGAAGTCTCTCCTGAATCAACTTGACCTTGTCCAAAGAATCTCGCAACATGTCTGTACCCCAAGGCCTCACCTTAAATGCATCAAACCAACCAATCAAAGAACAAAACCTCCTAGATATAATGCCTTAAACGGTGCCATCTCAATGCTCGAGTGGTAACTACTATTATTAGCAAACTTCGCCAAAGGCAAGAACTGATCCCAATGACCACCAAAGTCAATCATACAGCTCCGTAACATATCCTCGAAGACCCGAGTAGTCCGTCGCATCGAAGCCATATCTCGAGGTGAAATGTTGTACTAAGATCCACTCGTGTACCAAACTTATTCCCGCATCGATTGCCAGAAGTGGGATGTAAACTGAGTGCCTCGATCCGATGTGATAGAAATGGGTACATCCTGCAAATAAACTATCTGTGGGTTTTTTTCTACCAATTGGGGCTCTCTCAGATGTAGATCCTGGCCAACTTCTCTAAGTTGTAGGTGGTCTGAACTGGTATGAAATTAGCCGACTTAGTAAAACTGTCTACAATGACCCAAATAGCATCAAATTCCCCCAAAGTCCGTGGCAATCGTACCATAAAGTCCATATCAATCCTCTCTCATTTTTCGCTCAGGTATAGGCATCCTCTGAGTAATTCCACTCGGCTTTTGGTGTCCATACTTCACTTGTTGACAATTCAAACACTTAGCCACAAACTGCCGATATCCCTTTTCATACTACACCACGAATAATGTTGCTTCAAATCCCGATCCATCTTTGTAGCCCACAGAAGAATAGAATACCTCAAACTGTGAGCTTTCTCTGTGATCAATCTAATCAAATTACCCATCCGGGGAACATATATACGATCCTCGATCCTCAAAACTACCTCGCCATCAAGAATTTACGCCCTTGGCTTTCCTTTCAACACCTTCTCTTGAATTATGCACAACTTCAGATCATCAAATTGCTGGACTCTAATATGCTCCAATAAGGAAGACCGTCTCTTTACACAAGCCAGAACCTTACCAGGTTTCGAAATATGAAGTCTAACCATGCTATTGGCCAATGCCTGGACATCCATCCAAAGGTCGCTTCCCAACATGTAAACATGCTAGGCTACCCATACTCACCGCTTTGCGACTCAAGGCATCCACCGCTACATTTGTCTTGCTCGGATGATAAAGAATAGACATATTATAGTCCTTGAGCATCTCTAACCATTTTCGCTGCCTCAAATTAAGATATCTCTGATTGAAAATATGCTGAAGACTCTTATGATCTGTAAACACCTCACAATGCACACCATACAAGTAGTGTCTCCAAATCTTCAATGCAAACACTACCGCCGCCAACTCCAAATCATGAGTGGGGTAGTTCTTCTCATGTATCTTCAATTGCCTAGAAGCATAGGCTATCACCTTCCCTTTCTGCATCAAGACACTACCAAGGCCTATCCATGAAGCATCACAATACACAGTAAAGCCCTCTCCTTCCACAGGAAGAGTCAGAATAGGAGCTATAGTCAACAAAGTCTTGAGCTTTTGAAAGCTCCCCTCGTATTCATCCGACAGCTGAAAGGGTACATTTTTCTGAGTCAATCTAGTCAATGGAGACGCAATCGATGAAAACCCCTCTACAAAAAATTGATAGTAACTAGCGAGGCCAATAAAACTCTGAATCTCGATAATTGAAGTAGGCCTGACCCAATCACGGACTTCCTCAATCTTCTAAGGATTGACCATAATCCCATCCTTGGTCACCACATGACCCAGGAATGCTACAGAATCAAGCTAAAACTCACACTTTGAGAACTCAACATGTAATTGCTTCTCTTCAGAATCCCAAGCACGATCCTCAAGTGCTGCTCGTGCTTCCCTCTACTATGAGGGTATATCAAGATATCATCAATAAAGACAATGACGAAGGAGTCCAAGTACTATCTGAAAACACCATTAATCAAATCTATAAAGGCTGTTGGGGCATTGGTCAGCCCAAAAAACATAACTAGGAACTCATAGTGATCGTATCTGGTCCTGAAAGCTGACTTAGGGATATCCTCTGTCCTAATCTTTAACTAGTGATAACCGAACCTCAAATCTATCTTGGAGAAGATCGTTGCACCTGAAGTTGATCAAACAAATGGTCAATCCGAGCAATGGGATATTTTTTCTTAGTAGTAACCTTGTTCAACTATCGATAGTTGATAAACATGCACATGGTCCCATCCTTCTTCTTCACAAACAATATCGGAGCACCCTGCGGGAAACACTAGGTCTAGTGAACCCGTTACTCAACATATCTTGCAATTATTCGTTCAACTTTGCTGGTGCCATCCGATAAGGAGGAATAGAAATGGGCTTGTACCCGGCTCCAAGTTAATACAAAAAATAATGTCACGATTTGGTGGAACACCTGGTAGATCTATCGGGAACACCTTGGGAAACTCATTCACCACTAGTACAGACTCAAATAGAGGAGTATCGGCACTCGTATTCCTAACATAGGCCAAATATGCTAAACACCTCTTCTCCACCATCCGACGTGCCTTAAGGAACGATATCACTTTCTTTGGCGCACGACTAGAATCACCCTTCCACTCCAACCTAGGGACTCCCGGCATAGCTAAGGTAACCCTCTTGGCATGACAGTCCAAGATCATATGATAAGGGGAAATCCAACTCATACCAAGAATAATATCAAAATCTACCATGTCTAGGATAATCAAATCCACCCAAGCATCATATCCCATCAAAGTCACAAGACCGGACCAGTACACCCGATCCACCGCTACGGAATCCCCAGCAGGAGTAGAAACACTAATAGGGAAATCAAGTGACTCACACATCATATCTAAACCCAAAGCAAATAAGTAGACACATAGGAATATTTAGTGCCTGGATGAAATAATGTCGTAGCCGACCGGCGACAAACTGAGATAATACTTGTAATGACATCATTCAAAGCTTCTGCCTCTGGTCTACCTAGGAATGCATAGCAATGAGCATGGCCACCCTCGGTCTGAGGACCTCTACGACTACCACAGCGACCTGTCTGAGCACTGCCTCTACTAGAAGAACCACCCCTATCACTTTGTGCACTGCCTCTAGCCGACTGTGCCACAGCTCTAGATGCTGAACATTGAAAACCGGAGTGTGGGCCACTCTGCCTAAGTTTGGGGTAGTCCATTATAAAATGCCCTAAGTCTCCACACTTATAACACCTACGGCGAGTCATGGGCTGCTAAGAAGAATCGAAATAACCTGAATGACCATCTTGACCTCCTAATTTGGAATAAGAACCCTGGGAACCCTGTCCCGAACTACGAGTAACACCTCCACCGAAAAACTACGTGGAAGTCCGAATACGTACGCATGAACCGCCCGCCGAATCGGGGGACGAAAATCCCTACCATGGTGGCCCCTACCTCAAGATGAGGTGCTATTATAACTGCTAAAACAAGGGCCTTCTCGGGGCTCGCCTTGCACAAACTCGACGCTGACAGACTCAACACTCCTAAAGAAAGATCCACCATCGCTAAAAGCTATCTACCGACTCGCTACTGTGTCGCCGCAACTCGGGCGGATAGGTTAGCACCCTCACAAACTTTCTAATCCTCTCTATCTCATTGGGCAAAATAGTCAAACCATAGCGAGACAAGGAGTGGAACCTCATCTCGTACTCAGTCACAATCATCCCCTTCGGATCTAGCCTATCAAACTGCTCACGCCTCTCGTCCCTCAAACTATGAGGAACCCACTTCTCCAAGAACACATGAGAAAACACAGTCCAGGTAAGTGGAGGCGACCCAGCTAGCCTAGTCTCAACAAAAACCTTCCACCACTGCTTGGCGAGGCCAACCATCTATATAGCCACAAAATCAGCCCCGTTGGACTTAACCAACCCCAAATTGTGCAGACGCTCACAACAACTAACTAAAAACTCATAAGCATCATCAGCAGGATGCTCATCATACTATGGTGGCTTCATCTTTTTGAACTTACCCTATCTCTTCTGCTCCGCAACTGTTATAGTAGGCTGGGCAAATCGGGCTAACAAGAACACCGAACCGGAAAACTCGAAATTGAGAGCCACCGACGAGCGGGGTGTGCCTCGGGGTCCTACACCCCGTGAAAACCATAGTATCGGGAGTCCGAGCCCCGACTCTAGTCTGAGAACCATCTGGAGTAGCCGGTAGTACGCCCACCTGGGCAATACCCTCAAAGAAACTCAAGATGTGCACCACGGTGTCCTGAAGAACAAGAGTAGCAATGAATCCAGCTAGTTTTTGGGCGGGTCCAACCTCATCCGCCTAAACGGGCTCCTCTCCCGGAATCTCCTTTGGGCCCAAATTCACATCTCTAGCACAAGCCTGAGCAACGACTAGTGCTCGGCCTATAGTTGACGGTGTACTAACGCGGCCTCTAGCTCGCCGCCTACCGCGTCCCTTACCTCTCCCACGAGTAAATAGGACAGTGGGTGCTGGTGCGAGCTCCTAGTCTCCATCTGTGGCCGATCGCGTCCTCACCATCTGTGACAGAGTGAAACAAAGAAACTCTTAGAACCCATATTAATCAAGTACGCACGATAAGGAGCTCATCGTACCGATCCGCAAAACTCTACTAGACATTGTTGTTGTACTTGTGAGACCGCGAGTCTAAAGCTCGATACTAATTTGTCACGACCCAATTTGTAAGCTGTGAAGGCACTAACTCACCCGAGTCAATAAGCCATCCACAACCCAATTAAACATTTATTTAAAGAGATAAGTGCCAATTATTAAGTCTTTAAAATCCTTCATAGTCATAAAATAGCGAAATAAATACGATCCCAAGACTCGGTGTCACTAGTACAAGAACTTCCTAAAAATACGTATACAAGTCTAAAGAAGTATTGAATACAACTTGTCGAAATGAAGGACGGAAAGTAAAAATAGAAGAGAATCACGGTGCTACTAATGCGTTTGTAGCTCACCCTTATCTCTCGAGAAGGTCTTCTCAACAACCGGCTGACTTGCAAACAACGCTCATACAAGGGACAGAATCTGCACACAAAAAGGTGCAGTAAGTGTAGCGTGAGTACGAGAAACAACATCTACTCAGTAGCATCATACACCGACCCTATCTTAAAACGGAGATGAGGGCTGGTCTTCCAAATACTACTTCTACACCTAACTGGAGTTAGTACTCCATAATAATCAAAATAATCTCGGTAGTCTCTAAAAAAACATAAGTTACAAGCCTAAGTTATAGCATCTAAACCCTTAAGTACAATTCCATAATCCAAATCAACAACCAAAGAAATCAATATCAGCTTAACACAACAAACAAACACAAGTATTAGAAAATAGTATGAAATGTTGGTGATATGTAATGCAACTCCTTTCCATTTGAGGTACACACACGCTCCTTTAATAGGGAGAGCCATCTATGGGGGACTCGCAAGGTCTATATACCACCCAGAACCATTTTCCTTCGGGTTTCTTAGCCATATTTGGCTTCCAGTCACCTCATCTAGCAGTTCTTAGGCTCACATTACCTATCGCTAGCCAATCGGGCTCATATCAATCACATCACTCGGCCAATCGACCCATATACTCGCATCCACCATCTGGAATCATTTTCCTTCGGACCCAACATATGTATCCTCAAGTGTAATATGCATGAGTTACCATATGAAAGCATAAACATGATATGCACACAACAAGAAATCAATGCCCAACAATAAAGACTCAATCTTTAGTCTGTTTTCCACTTTTATAACGAGTATTTCAAAGTGATGACAGCATTTAAGCACATATAAGAAAGGTAGAAAACATAGATGTAATAAATAAGGGGTCTCATGCCCACCGAAAGTCACACAACAATCTATACTATGAGCTAGTGCCCAAAGCATGTCATTCATACAGACTTTACAATTTAAAGTATGCAAATACCCTTAACATGGCATTGGTACCTGATATAAGTGCTCGTCACCTTACAAGTATCGGGAGCCCCTTAATTACTCCATTATTCCATCTTAGTTAGACCAATTAGACAAACGCGACAATTTAAAATAAGGTCAAGATCTCAACTTGCCAGAAATTAGAGTCTGACAGTCACAATGAAGCCTTGCCCTTCCGTAAAGCCTCCAAATGATCCCAATCTGTTCAAATACGGTATCTAGATAAGAATACGATACTAACGATACCCATTTCACTATACTTTAATTTTAACCCAAAAAGTCAACCCAAAATTAATTTACCCGTCATCTATGGGGTCTATATACCAAAAATCAACTCAATCCAACACCAATTTCGTGATTAAATCAAGATTCCTTAATTTAAACTTAGGGTTCATAAACTCCCAATTTCATGATTTCTAGCATGGAATCCTTTAATAATCAAAGATATAATCGTAAAACGAAGGTTAGAACTTACCCAATGGATGTATCTTGCAAATACTCCAAATTTCACCTTAAATCGAGCTCTCAAGTGTCAAATATGTGAATGGGAAGTCCAATCACGAAATGGGGTTTTAACTTTCTGCCTAGTGATTCCATTATACGCGATCGCGGAACCTATCCACACGATCGCGGAACCATGAAAAATCGCCTTTCGCGATAGCGGCATAAGGCATCGTGATCGTGATGACTAAATGAGAAACAACTCGCGATGGTGCCACGTGAGATCGCGATCGCGATAAAGGACGCCAACAACAACTTAAACATGAAAATTTTGGTTTCACAGAATCCTGATCTAATACTCGAAACCCATCCGGAACCTCCCGGACACAAACCGAATACACATCTTAACTATAAAATTCGCTACGAACTCGGTTGCGCACTGAAAATTTTCAAAAGAGGTCATCTTGACCCGGTCAACCCCAAACACCTTAAAACTACATTTCTAACCGAAAGACCAAAATGTCTCTGAGACCCTCGGGAACCAAACCAATTACTCAACCAAATCATAATCGACATTTTGAGCCTAATGGAATCGACGAAATTACTAAAAAGAACCATTTACCCTGATGTTGACTTTGGTCAACCAAACACTTATGAATTCCCAAAAATTTCATTTTCTCACTTAAATCTCATCTGAATGCCCGGGAATCGTGCCACCGATCCCACAAGTCAAATATACTCTAATCAAGCAAGGGGAAGGGTCAACAGGGGAAAAGTAGTCAAAATAGCCAAAACGACCTAATGGAGTGTACAAAGCTGAGCTGATAGGAGCCGGGAATGGCCGCTCTTTTTTAAGTTTTTCTTCTTTCAAAATAGCATTTTCTAACTGATTTTTGGTACAATTTGAACATGAAACTTTTTACAATCTGAAATAGAATCTTCTACCACCCATTCTTGCATGCACTCATATTAAAAAAACAAAATAAATTCAAGAGAGCAAATATAAATTATTATTTTTAATCACTAATTCAAAGCACGTCCAAATGAAATTAAACATAACATAATTTTTAAGACTAAAAGGTATTACTCCAGTTTCTAATTTACTACTTAGTAGTACGTACATTCTTTTTTTTCATTACTTTTTATCTTTTCGTTTAATTTACTTATATTTTTTTAAAATAATTTATTTATTTTTCTTTTCTGGCCTCAACCCAACCCTTGAGGCTGGCAGGCCAAGAGAGGCTGGACTATTGAGCCTCACTTCAAAAATGGGCCAAAAAAATCTTAGCCCTAGTTACGGTCCCCAATCCAGCAGCAAGGTTTTCTTTCCTGATTTTTCATCATTTGAAAAATTTGAACGGCTTACGTCCGGGTTTGGAAGACAAACAACTGGAAGATACAAGAATTTCAGCCATTCTCATTTTCAAGTATGCTTCCATATCTAGTTCATTTCTCGATATTTGACACGATAGATTTTGTAAAACACGATGGTTTTCATCTTTAAAGTTTGACCCTAACACATTCACCTTAATAATAATGTTACCATATTCATTTGAGTCATTAAAATATATCATTAACGACCCTTGGTCATTATTCAACATCTCCTTGTAATGACTCGTTTGGTCGTTATGGCCTTTTCACCTTAATAATAATGGGACCATTGAAACGCTTTTACGAGGTCTTTGGTTATGATTTGGGTGACTTTGTGCGAAATTTGGGCTTAAAGTGAAAAATGTTTGACCCGAAGTTGACTTTTGAGTAAACGGACCATTATCGAAAATCTGTCGATTCCGAGAGGTCCGGATGATCCTTTAGAACTTGTGTGTATATTCGGTTCAGTTCCTAATGCGCTCGGGTGCATTTTGAGACTTGGGTTTGAAAGTTAGTTTTGAGGTATCGGGGGTTGACTCGCTCAATGAGACCTCCGTTGGGAATTATGAGGCCATGAGTGCGTTTGTAGCGTGCTTTTATGTATGTCTATGTATATGGTTTGTGAGCAGATGGTCTCGGGTGATAGTTGGTATTTTGGGTTGAGTTAGTGAACTTGTGTAATTTTCTGGTTTTTGGTTTACTGCTTTAGCGGCACCAGGATGGCAGCAATGGTACCGCTTTAGTTGTGGTCCTACCACTGCAACATCTAAGTGTATTTTGAGCAGGATCGCGGAAACGGTCTAATGACTGCGGAAGCGGGACCGCAGGAGAGGTAATTGCACTACTAAAGCGGCTGACGGACCAAATTCTTATTTAAAAGCCTTATGAAAATCCTATTCCTCCCATTCCTTATATTATATTTCATTAGCATCTTGGAGGTGATTTGAGGAGGGTTTGGTCAGATTCTCATGAGGGTAAGTTCTCTAATCTTAATCTCTTTCATTTATCTTCTCTAAGTAAGAATTCATGGTAGTAAATTCATAAAACTTGGAAGAATAAGAGAGGGTTTTCAAGTTTCTTTCTTGAATAAGTTGTTAATTATAAAACCTTGATTTGTTGGTGGATTAACCTTGAGTAAGTATGGAATTGATGAGTAGTAGCTATATAATCATGATTCCTTCATTATTAGTGACCAATTTGTGAGATTTAAAGTTAGGGTTTATACCCAAAATTGGGGGTTTCACCTAGAATCTGAATTTGAGTAATTTATGAGTTCTTCTAGCTTCTAATTGATGGGAATTGATCACCTAGAGTATTAATTTCATGTTGAGACCTATAGATTCCTAATTTCATCTTTTTAGTTCATAAACCCCATTCCATAGGTTGGGATTTGGGTCTTGAATAGAAGTAAGGGTTGAATGATGTTTCTTCTTGATTCTAATTTCATAATTTGGATGTGATTAGACGTACCATTATCACGAGGGTCAAAGGAAGGGAAATACTAAGGTTTGACTGTTAGAGATTTGCTATTCGGCTTTCCAGGTGGGTTACGACTTACTTTATGGTGAGACTTTGATTAGCAAAGCATATGTTTAGATGATATTGTCGGAGAATGCATGTAAAATTTTGGGTACGAATTTGGGTTTGGATATTGTCTTAGATTGGGCCTTGTTGTGTGATTTGGAGGCTAGCCACCCCGTTGCGTTGTTGACTTATTTGGTTCTATTTACTTATTGGCTCGTTGCCACGTTGAGACATCAAATATTGGTGATTAGTGATACGTCATGGCTATGATATTGTGGTACTTTACTTGATTGATGTTGAGATGAGAATTGTGATTCCATTGTGGCTTATTATGCAGCCTTATTATTGATATTACTTTTGTGCAATGGGTGGTACGGTTGTTGATTGAATTGGTTGTTGATATTACATTACATTGTATTCATACTCATTTTCATGATACATTGATATTGCATGGTTATAGTGCGATAATGATAAGTGAGAGAGTGTAGCCTCCGAGGGTCTTTCTTGGGAGCGTAAAAGAGAGATGAGAGTCCATGATCCGAGGTCACTTACCAAAGCAAAATGAGTGTACGTTGCCCGAGGTCTCTTGCCGGGAATGAATGAGTGCTCGATGCCTGAGGTCTTTTGTCGGGATCGAGAGAGTGCTCGTCGCCGAGGTTGTTGCCGGGATGAGTGGTACATGGACTTCGCGAGTCTCCCATGGATCATGATCGTCGAGACGTAGAGGTATTATATTCGAGACATATTGTACAAAGACAACATATGCATTGCATTCATCATTCATACATTATTGCATTGCACCTCCTAGTTTTTACGTGATATGGTTGTGATATGATTGTGATAAACTGGTTCGGAATGGTTATACTGAGACTTGGCATAGTTGGGTTTGGCTGCTATAACACAAATGATGACTTGCTGTGATATGATTGGGATATACTGGTTCAGAATGGTTAGATTGATGTTTGGCACAGTAGGGTTTAGATGCTATAACATAGGTGATGACTTGTATTGTGGATATGGATTCGTGTTGACTTGTACCTTGTTGGTTTACGTGTTTATCTTGCTTTGTCGTCTTTATATACGTTAGCTAGTCTTAGTCGGCCTATGATACCTACTAGTACTTGTTGTTTGTCTTGGCTTTGCACTTATTTGCATTATTTTATGAATGCACAGTACAGTTGGATGTTCTTCTCCTCGTGGTTGATATTCGAGGATTGCTGATTCGGGTCTCTTCAGGGTGAGCATGAGGACGTTGGCTGCCCAAAGACTCTTCCTATTATTAAGTCTTGCTTCCCATTCTGAGACATGATTTTAAGACTATTTATGCATTTACTCAGACTTGTAGTATTTGGTTTAGATGCTCTGAATGGTGATAAGACCGGATGCGGGGTGGTTTCGTTACTTCCTTGATTATTTATATCATGTTTGTGAGACTTACGTTATTTTACTTTCGTCCGCTATTTTCTATCTTTTGTGAATGTTGGGTTAAGGGTTCGCCTGCGGGGTAGGAAGGCTAGGTGCGCACGACTTAGTAAAATTGGGTAGTGACACTCCTTCATCGAACTATCTAACTCCATTAATAATACATTAGGGTTTTTGTACTTATGGCTTTCAACCACCAACAACTCATGTCAAATATTTATTGCCATCATAAATATTCATAAACCATCAATACAAATCATGCAAATAGCTTAGGATTACCTTTTGAGTGAAAACTTAGAAATTTCCCTCTAGTGCCTTTTTATGATTCTTGAAATCTAGGTAATTCAATGATGATAAAGACTAATTAATGATGTTGAGCACTTTTAGTTATCATAATATAAACTATAAAATTTACCTCTTGATGCTCGGTTGAAGCGTAGGTGAATTCTGAAAGAGATATAAGCAATCCAAAACCAGGTTAAGGTCATTTTTACTTTTTCCCTTACTTTGTGATGGTCTTTAATTTATGCCCCTCAAAAAAAATCGCAGCACATGAGTTTATATTCATAATACTCCACAAGTTATGCCTTGACATGACTTCAGTTTCTAAAAACCTTATGCCCGACTAAGCATAAGTTGATTGCTAAAGGGCAAAAATTAAAGACTAGCCCATTTTAAGAGCAAAACGTTCAATTTTGTGTGACCTAGAGCTTCTTAGCCAATTTATTTACCTCATAATATTGATGTTTTCACCCATGTTCTTCTTCTAGGTGGCCCTATACATTGCTTACCGACCCAATATTCCAAATAAATGCTAGGGAAAAGGACACAAATGGCCAACCGGGTGAAACTATTGACATCTGGTGGCCCGAGAATTTTAAAAGTCATTTTTTAGCATTTTCAAAATAATTCCATTTTCTAGCCATTTTTCAGCTAATTCCAGTATATGTATATAAACTGTATCATTGTTGTATATGTATCACTATTGTATATGTATAGAAAATGTATCATACGTATAGAAATTTGTATCATTGTTGTATAGAAGATATATCAACGTTGTTTATGTATAGAAAAAATGTATCACACATATACAAATTGTATCATTATCTTATAGAATATGTACTCCTAAAGTATATGTATAGAAAATATACCATTGTTGTATAATTTGTGTATAATCAACGTATAATTTCTGCTTAATAAATGTAATTAATGTATACTTACTAATTATACACCTATTATACGTGTTTTGGGATATTTCTTGAAGGCTTAATTGACGTATACTTACTAATTATACACATATTATACATATTTTGGTACATTTTTTGAAGGCTCAATATGAATTTTTTATTGATCTTTCGTGGTGATAGAAGTCACCACAAATAGTCTTTTTATAGCGAACCTTTTAGTGACGACTTTTCGATCTATTGTGGCGACTTAAATAGTCCTGTTCTTTTTGTAGCAAAACTTTTGTGGCGACTAAAGTACCACAAAAATCTGATTTTTTTTTTTTAGTGTGGGCTGGACAGCTAGCGCATGAGAATAATATGAGCCGAACGGCCAACACGGGTATTAAGCCCATAATGGGGACTTTTGGAGCCTTTGTTTTGCTGGTGGCCTCTCAATGTCCTTTTCCCTAAATGCTAAAGAGAGAGGACAAACCCAACTTAGCTAAAGTACTCCCTCCATTTAAAAAATAACTGATGTTTTTATCTTGTAATTTTTACTTGGAATAACTTACTATGTTATATATTTATGGAACATAACTATACTTTTTAATAATTAAGTTTAGTAGCTATAATATTATATATTTACAACTTATAAATATCCACTTTTTAACCACTCCCCACGTCCCTATTTTTTAGCTACACACGTTTCTCTCTCTTCCATTTCCCTAAATTTACTTTTCTAACTCCCCGTCTCTTTTAATTTCGTACTTTTCAAATCGATTACTAATTTGGTACACTTCTTTTTTTTTACTACCTTGTTAACTACTCATTAATTTCAACCTTTAGAGTCCCAATTCAACTCTATTACCTAAAATATGTAAGATTTTCTTTTATTTTTTGCCTAAAACATAGAAGACTCAAACGGCTCATTCCATTATCATCATCACCATTCCGTGGCGATGTTGTGCCAAGGATGTGAATGCTTGATGTGGCTACCATCAAGACTAGCGCACCATCCAATTTGTTGTTGTCGGGTGCCCTCTTGGATTCAGTGGTATCAACTATCGTACCAACCGTTATTCACGGAGGTTATCTTGCCAAGGTACAAAGTTTACCGATGTATGATTTATTTGTTGGGTTGTATTTTTTCCTTTTGGTGTTACTGTTCTTGCATTTTAGATACATCCACTGCTATTTTGTATTTCAATGGTGTCTTCTGTGTTGAAATATGACTTCTGCTATGAAAGTTTAAACTGCTTGTTTGTGTGAAAAAAAAATGTCATTCTCTTTCAACACTCAATTTCTCCATACTAAAGAGTGATCGTCTTGACATGGATATTGAAGTAGATGAAAGCGATCTTAGTGATAATAATAATACTAATATCTTGTGAGGCAACTATTCCCGAATCACAAGGGACCGAGGGATTAATATTCATCAAAGTCAATGGTTGAACTTGTTTGTGCCGAAACATACATGTTGATGAGGAAGATGATGGAAGGTATTTTTCTTATTAATGACCCTATTTTTCACTTCACGAGATATGTATTTTACTTGCATTTTAAGTATATTATTATCGTATTTTTCGATGAACTTCGATTAATTTTCATTTTTTCAATTCAACGATCTATATTTTGCATGCATTTTAAGTATATTTTTATCGTATTTTTTATTATTTCAATTAGTTTTTTGTGTTTTTAATTGTGTGTTATATATATTTTTTTACCTAATTTTTACTTGCATTTTAATTTTTTTTTATCGTATTTTTGATGAACTTGATTAATTTTTCATTTTTTCAATTCAACAGATTCGTATTTTGCGTACATTTTAAGTATATTTTTTCGTATTTTTATTATTTCAATTAGTTTGTGTTTTTAATTGTGTGTATATATTTTTTCTACTAATTTGTTACTTGTAAATTTATGCGATTGAATTTGTGTTTACTTTTTATCAAAGTATATTTTGTAGTATATATTCGAGTGTATTTGAAGTGTATTTTCGCTGACACACACATTGTTGTAGTGACAACCACAAGTGCATTTGACATTGATATATTTACATTATATTTATAGTATATTTTAAGTATATCTTGAATGTGTTGTTATTTATTGTGGTTAATTTGTTATGTTGTTATTTTTTTCATGTTTTGTTAATGTAAAGTTTTGATATATCTTGACGCATTCCACCGAAATTGATGCAAAGTTTCTCCGTATGAGATACGACGCAAATCGACAAGGCAACCACAATGCATTTATTGATAACAAGCAACCACCAATACCCCGTCAAGGCTACCGTTGATTATGATGTAGTGATTTTAGTAGATGTTCGAGATAGATTTGTAGACGAACGATTTATGTTTTAAGTTATTTTTTTTCTCCAACTTTTTTTTGATGTATAACATCTTTGTTGCGTCATTATTTTTATGAAGATTTTAGAAGAAGTTTTATATTTTGGTAATGATCACGCTGTTGTATAGTCTAATCATTGATTTGAATTACATTTTTATTACATTTATATTTTTCTTGTATAATTGCTTGCTAAAAAATTACAAAGTGCGTTTCAATATCAAGTTTGTATTTCCTACATGTTTTCACTATATTTTATTGATGAACCGGAAAGTTCTATGCATTTTTTCTCTATATATTCATGGTACACTTGAATTCATTATTGAACCATAAAAAATCCATTTTCTGTTTATATACTTCAAAATTAAAGAACAATTTTAGTATCCTAAAATACACACAAAATACAAGTGAAATATATTGTAAATATATTCATTACGATTCAAATCTTACGGATAAATTAGAATACACTCAAAATACAATCATAATACGGATAAAATACGATGAATCAAAAACCACCATTAGGGATTAAAGTTTTTTTATGGAGTCAAGTTTTCCCATCTTATTAAAGTTACTAAATAATATTCAATATCGAAATATTTTGCACTCAATAACTAATATTTTTTGTAACGAACATTTTGATTTTTAATAATGTAATTTCATTGAATATTTTTAATAACGAACACAAAATCGATGGTCATAGCATCGATGAACAATCTCAACTTGTCACTATGCAATTCGGTTGAGTGAACAAATCAAGCTTTGCGTGATTTATGGAACACTAAAAAGAGATTTTTTTTTTTTTTTTTTAGTTATATTTTCGAAAAAATATGAAGAGAGTTTTTGAATTCAAATTTTATGTGAATGATTAGATGTTGAATGAGATATGTGATTAGATATGGAAGAGAATGAGATGCGTTTTTTTTTTTTTTAGTTATATTTTCGGGGAAAAAAATATAGAGAGTTTTTGAATTCAAATTTTATGTGAATGATTAGATGTTGAATGAGATATGCGATTAGATATGGAAGAGAATGAGATGTTATGTGATTTATGGGACAGTAAAAGCAGTTTAAGTTGGTTTGCAAAAGATTTTTCCTTAAATAGAGGCATTATTTGCTGAAATCGAGGTTAAAATGTATTTGAGTACATTTTGGCTATATTTATGCGACGCGTCAAGGACCTAAATATAGGAAGAGCCCATTTCTGAATTGTAAATAATGAACTTGTAGTTGTAGCTTGTTAGAAGCAACTAAAAGGTAGCTATTTGAGAAAATTTTACTTTTATCTTTTCATTTTATTTTAAAATAAGTGGTGTTTCACAGAATTAAGAAAGCATTAATTTTTTTCCTTCCAATTTTACCTTTAGTTAAATAAAAGTAGTTTCATGTAACCAAGAAAACATTAAATAGCTACTTCTTTTTCAACGCATCTGATTATTGAATAATTAGAAAAAATTACTTCTTACTTCTTAGGAGTGAATAAATTTCTTAAAAAATGTGCCCAAGCTAAATATACCACTAATTATGAAACGGAGGGAGCAATACTCTAGGTCTCTGTTCTCTAGCTTAGCTATCCTATATTTTTCATTTATTTTGGTAACTACACTTGAAAACAATAAGTACTACATTAATCTATACCAATGTCTTATTATTGTGTTAACAAATCTCAAAAGCAGGATAAATTTATCATACGCATTGCAATTTTTTCTCCTTCAAAATGATCATCTCATCATCCATATATTCTAGAACCTAACCAAGACGTTATTTATTTGTTTACCCCAAAAAAGATACAGTTGAATTTGTTAGTGGTTTAAAGGATACGTGAATTGATTTGTTATAAGTAAGTAGAAAATAATAGTATTATTAATGAAATCAAGTAAATATAAAGCAAGAATATAATAAAATAAGCCCAGGCCTTTGGAACCCGAAGTAATCTCTCAATGAGGATGACTCCGGTTGAACACTCTGCCTTTAAGAGCCCTTCGAATCCGGAACAAAAGAATATATAGAACAAAGTAAGTATGTTGTATTGCTATACGATTTCTGATGTATTACAATAGAATGAGAACCTCTACTTATACTAGAGTTATGGGGTGCATGATCCACAAATCATGCCCCCTTAATTACCAATATTAATGCTGCAATAAAAGGTAATTAAAATGTGATAACAGATAATAAAGGATAATAAAGACTAATAAAGACTGAAGGAATCTTGGAGTCTTTTGTAACGTTTTTATAACGGTCGTATCTTGAATTGCTTCTTATCCGGCCATAGGTTTGTATCCGATGTCATCATGGTTGAGTCACTACTAACTGGCCATCCTTGCCACGTGTCGCTTCCTAAATCGTCCAACTCTTGAAATCGGATTTTACCGTATACAATAGTCTTTGTAAATGTATGCATCAAGCTCTCGTGATACTTCGATCAGATGGCTTATTTTATACATTACGACGTGTTGCAGACTAGACTGGAAGTGTTCTCCTCATCACCTTGTGGGAGACTCCTAGAATTCTTATTCCAGTTAATAGAAATATGAAAGGTTTGAGTAATTCTAAAGTGACATTTGGACTTCTCATTATAAGTAATAAAAAGATTAGCTTATTAATTAAAAAAAAAAAAGATAAATAGGTTCTTGGAATATAAAAAGTATATATTTTTTATATTAATGTTTAAGGATAAACTGACAGTTTAATAAGTTGCGAAACTTACCTAAATGTACCCTTCGGCCATCTAGTTTACCAAACATGACTAAAGTATACAATGTCTATACACTTCGGCTGTATAGGTAGTATATAGGTATACTAGATGACTGAATATTATTTGGCTGTAATTTTCTTAATTTTTATGGACATTTTAGTAATAAAAATTTAAACTTACGGGCTTTCTATTTTTAAGTAGAGTATGAATATAAATGATGATTATTTGTTCCATCAATATCATCAAAGGAGTGATTACAATATAACAATTAAAATTCTACTCGACATAATTTCCACCTACTTAATGTCACGTCCCAAATCGGGGAACGTGCGGGCACCTACCCTTTTCCCACCTGGTAGGCGAACCCGTCCCTTAATCAACATTCAAGCAACAATAAAATAACCCAACCGACGTAAATGTCTAACAAGTCTGAAATAGCAAAGTAAATATGTGTGGAAGTATTACTTCAATCCCAAAATATAGTCTAGGCCGTACAAGAGCCACTACATAACTAAGAGTCTGAACACATAGTCTCAAAGTGAATTAGTGTCTCAGAAGTAGCGAATAAGACAAGTAAAATGGGAGGAGTCATCGGGCTGCGAATTTGGCCATGTGCTCACCCTAGATGCTCGTCAACGATGCCTCGGTAGTAAGTCTCAAGGAGAAGAAGTAGAACCTGTCACACACTCTACACCCCGAAAAGGAGTGTAGCAAGGTAGCATCAGTATAAACAACACATACTGAGTAGGCATCATAGGCCGACAACAATTAGCTAACAAATATAAAGGAAGAGACTGAAGAATAGACATGCTCACAATCAAGTATAAACACCACACAGTCCAAGAATAACAACTCAAGTACATAAAGATCAAATAGCTGAATCATAGCCTATGGTGAAACACCTAAACACAAGTCTGCCTTCCTCTTTCCAACTGTAACACCTCAAACCTTTAACTTAAGCTTTGACTATGATTCTAGACTCAGAAAAATCAGACAGAAGGGTTGGAGCTGGAAATTGGAATTTACACGGGCCATACTTCAAAGTACGGGATCCAAGTGCGGGACGCACTTGGAAGGACAAGACGTACTTCTGTCCGTACTTCGCCAGGAAAATTAGCCACTCACTGGAATTTGACATTCAGGTATGGGCCACAAGGTGCGGCCCGTACTTTAAAGTACGGGACGTACTTGGCATCCGTACTTCGTCCGCCGGGAACAAGATAAATACGCATACTCGGCTTTTATTTATTTTTCAAGTTCCTCAACCCTGTAGAACGACTTGCTGTCCTCTTGCATCACTAAGAACACTAAGGTAAGCAACCCTAACCTATTCCAAATGGATTCTAACATATATTTATGAACATTAAGCAAGAATTCATTGTTCTTAACCTAGGGTTTTCAAGAAAACCCATCTAAAGGGTTCAAGACTTAAGCTTTTGGGATTTTTCTCAAAGTTCAGACCTTTCTTGCAAATTTTGGAGCATATTTAGGTATGTGGGGCTAACTATCTATCTTAGGGAATGTTTATGATTCTCCCTACGCCTCATTCAATATGCTTATCAGTAATTTGACTCTGAATACAATTTAGCCCTAGTTTTTTGAATAGTTGTAGAATTGCTACCTTCTAGGGTTATAGTTTCATAATTAGTTCATGGTTATCATTTTGAATATCATGAACTCAGTACGTAATCATCATATACTTGTGTATTGACATCGCATGAGTCTCAGTCATTGTATAATAAGATATTGGCTTAAGTTCCATAATCAGAAACTTATTATCATGCTATCAGCTATAGCCCAATCTCAGTCTTGTAAATTGTTTAATGTCGAACATATGTATATGTATTTTTTAGGCCCTAGGCCACAGTTTATGCATACGTATTGCTTGAGCCTGAGGCCATAGTTTTGTGCACATTTATTTGGGCCCTAGGCCATAGTTTATATTTACAGTTATATAGGTGATTCTCATTCAGAACATGGAGTACTTCAGATCCTCGCCTTTCTGTTTAGTTTAGTTTCAGTACTTGTATTTTTTCTTTCAGTTGCTTTACATACCAGTACAATTCAAATGTGCTGATGTCCCTTTTTATTTGCTTAGGGACCTGCATCGCAACGATATATATGTTGACGATCCAGCTAGCTAGGACTGCTCGTATCAGTTGCTTGGTGAGCCCCAGTTCCTTTGGGGCGTTATCCTGCTTTCAGTCTTTCCAGTTTTAGACAGTTATCTTTTCAATATTCGTTAGAGGCCTCATAGATATAGTCTAGTCAGTCATATAGTAGCAGACTTTGATGTGTTAGCCTTTTTGGCATTGATTCAAATGTTTTAGACTTAAACAGTATTTTGGCATTCTATATATTTCAGCGTACTTTTTAGTAGATCGGGAAGTGTTAGTCTTATTTCTTTATTTTAGCATGTTTTGATATCACATGTTGATTGAAATTAGCCTATGGGTTCGCTTGGTCACATACAATTAGGCACTGAGTGTCGTGTTACGCCAGGTCATGGTTCGGGGCGTGACAAAGCTTGGTATCAGAGCCATAGGTTCAAGTGTCCTAGGGAGTCTATGAAGCCGTGTCTAGTGGGGTTTCCTTTTTATGTGTGAGGGCTCCACACATTTAAACAGTTGACCACCAAGATATTCAGGAATTGTTTCTTCTTTTATACTAGTTCGTGCGATCGAGCAAGACTTTTAGGAATTCTTCTAACTCACGCCGAATTACGTATTTGAAATGGCTCCGAAAAAGAAGTACAACAAGAGGACTACAACTACTAGCCAGAGGGCTACCACTGATGCAGCGGCAGAAGAGAACACTCAGGCTCAGATGGCTGCCCCAGCTAATGCTGCAGCTATCTCTCCCAATGCTTCAGATGTGGATGTTAAAAGAGTTATTCAGCTGCTCACTCAGATTTTGGCTAACCAGGACCAACACCAAGAAACGACTCCTAGCTCAGCTGCTAGTAGTGGGTCGAAGAGTTCTAGGACTCAGGAGTTTCTGCTGATGAAGCCGCCAGTGTTCACAAGGTCTAAGAAGGATGAGGACCGCAGAGCACTTTCATTGATGGACTCCGTAAAGTATTTCGTGTGATTCATGCTATTGATACAGAGGCAGCAGAATTTGGATCTTTCTAGTTGCAAGATGTGGCCCATATTTGGTATGAGACATGGGAACAGTCCCGAAGGAAAGATACACTTCCTGCTACTTGGGATGAATTTGCAGACGCTTTCATTGAGCACTTCATGCCAATCGAAGTCAGGGAAGCAAAGGCTACTGAGTTTGAGAATCTAAGGCAGAATGACATGACTGTTTAGGACTACTATCTCAAGTTCGTGTCATCGTACAGACATGCTTCTCACATGGTTCCTGATATGCGGGTCGTGGCTAGAAGGTTTATACTTGGGCTTAAACCCGAATTGTATAGGGATGCCAATACAACCGCTCAGAATGATAAGATGACTATTCCCAAGATACTGGCATTTGTGCAAGGTAACGAGACTAGGTTGAAGAAGGAAGAAGCCCTGCAGAAGCAGAAAGATAGGGAATTCAACAAAAGAGCCAAGTGTGCTGGAAATTTCAGTCAGGGAGGATCTCATGGAGGTGGAAACCGTCAGTTCTTTCAGAATCGATTATCAGGACCTGCTCCCTCTATAGGTAGTGCTCCATCTCAGAGGTCCAAGTTTAATCAGAAAGGCCGAAACTTTGGAACAACAAGCTCACAGCCACAGGCTAGCGTGACCGACCTTGGTTTCCAACAGCCTACTTGTAACACTTGTGGTAAGAAGCACTCAAGAGTATGTTGTTCGGGCATGGAGGGTTATTTTGGGTGTGGTCGGCGAGGTCACTTTCTCAAGGGATTGTCCGTCGACAAGACGATTTAATATCGGAGGTAATGTAGCTCGGTCCACCAATTTAGCGGCTTCGAAATTCTCGAGCCCCGGCAGGGCGTGGGGCAGCAAAGTTTGGAAATACGGGTGGTGGTCAGAACCGTCTGTATGCACTATCAGGATACATAGACCCGTGGAGATGTTGTCACAGGTATGCTAACAGTCTTTACCTTCGATGATTTTACTCTTATGGACCCATGATCCACTCTATCTTATGTAACCCTATATATTGCTAAGAAATTTGGGATAGAACCCGAAAAGTTGCATGAACCCTTTGAAGTGTCCACACCGTTAAGGAGTCGATTATAGCAAACGTATCTATAGGGGGTTGTGCGAGGTTAATCTACCACGCAGTTACACACAGCATACTTAGTAGAATTAGAGTTGGTAGACTTTGATGTAATCCCGGGTATGGATTGGTTAGAGTCTTGTTACGCCTCAGTAGGTTGTAGAACCAAAACAGTAACCTTCGATTTTCTCGATGAACTTATAGAATGGAAAGGTAATTCAGCAATACCTAGGGGTAGATTTATTTCCTATTTTAGAGCCAGAAAGATAATTTCCAAGGGGTATATTTATCACTTAGTTCGAGTCAGGAATACGGATGTGACCTACTCAAGCTCCGGTCGGTACCGATTGTAGTGAGTTTCCGTGTCTTTTCGAGATGATCTACCCGCAGTTTCTCCCCATAGGGAAATTGACTTTAAGGATTGACCTACTTCCGGCACTAAGCCGATATCTATTCTACCGTATAGAATAGCCCCGTGAGAATTGAAAGAGTTAAAAGTTCGGAAAGATCTTCTTGACAAGGGATTTATAAGGCCAAGTGTCTCACCTTGGGGCGCCTTTATCTTGTTTGTCCGAAAGAAGGATGGATCCTTGCGTATGTGTATGGATTATCGCCAGTTGAACAAGTTCACCATTAAGAACAAGTATCCACTTCCCAGAATAGATGACTTATTTGATCAACTTCAGGGTGCTCAGTGTTATTCCAAGATTGAACTCCAGGCTACCATCAGCTAAAGGTTAAGGAAGTGGATATTCCAAACACTGCTTTCAGAACCCGTTATGGCCATTTTGAATTTCTTGTCATGTCGTTTGGATTGACGAACGCACCAGCAACTTTCATGGATCTTATGAATAGGGTTTTCAAGCTATATCTCGATTTATTGATCATTGTATTTATTGATGATATTCTGGTATATTCCCATAGTGAGGCTAACCATGCTGAGCATCTCAGAATAGTATTGCAGACACTCAAGGATCGCGAACTTTATGCAAAATTCTCAAAGTGCGATTTTTGACTAAAGTCAGTGGCATTCTTAGGCCATGTGATTTCAGGCGAAGGTGTTAAAGTAGATTTTCAGAAAATTGACGTTGTTAAGAACCTGCCCTGCACTCCACCTCAAAGATCGATATCGAAGTTTCTTGAATTTGCGTTGTATGCACGCGTTTTGTCGAGGGATTTTCCTCTATCTCAGCTCCGTTGACTTGGTTGACTTAGAAAAAGGTCAAATTTTAGTGGTCTGATGCATGCGAACAAAGTTTCAAAGAGTTGAAGAAGAGATTGACTTCTGCTCCAGTTTTGAGGCTACCAGAAGGAACTAAAGGGTTCATAGTATATTGTGATGCTTCAAGAGTTGGTCTCGGATGTGTCCTAATACAGCATGTGAAAGTTATAGCTTATGCATCCAGGCAGCTCAAGGCTCATGAAAAAAATTATCCGACTCATGATCTAGAATTAGCAGCTGTGGTTTTTGCACTTAAGATTTGGCATCATTATTTATATGGAGTGCATGTGGATATTTTCACTGACCACAAAAGCCTGTAGGATATTTTCAAGCAGCGCGAATTGAATCTTAGATAGAGAAGGTGACTTGAATTGCTTAAGGACTATGACGTAGATATTCTCTATCATCCAGGGAAGGCGAATGTTGTAGCCGACGCTCTTAGTCGACGTTTTATGAGAAGTTTAGCTCACATTGATACATATAAGAGAGCTATGAACAAGGAAGTTCACCGTTTGTCCAGTCTTGGATTTTGACTTTTGGACTCTGAGGATGGCAGTGTGGTTGTTTGGAATAAAGCTCTTTCCTCCTTAGTTGTTGAAGTTAAGGAAAAGCACTATAAGGATCCCTACTTATTACAGCTGAAAGAGGGGATTCACAAGCATAAGACAACGGCTTTTGAACAAGGGGGAGATGACGGTACCTTGAGGTACCGAGGCAGATTATACATTCCAGATGTAGATGAGCTTAGAGAGCGAATTATGTTAGAAGCTCACCATTCCAGGTATTCCATTCACCCGGGTTCCACGAAAATTTATCACGATCTTAAGAAGATTTATTGGTGGAACGATATGAAAAAGAATGTACCAGATTTTGTAGCTAAGTGTTCGAATTGTCAGCAAGAGAAAGCCGAACACCAGAGGCCTGCTGGCTTGGCTCAGAATATTGATATTCCCGGTTAGAAGTAGGAGATAATAAACATGGATTTCATAACAGGTCTACCTCGTTCAGCTAGGAGGCATGACTCGATTTGGGTGATTGTAGAAAGACTTACGAAGTCGGCCAGATTTTGCCGCTAAGACAACAAAATTCATCGAGACTATGTCAAGTTGTACATTCGTGAAATTGTCAGATTTCATGGGACTCCAGTGTCCATTATTTCAGATCATGGTGCCCAATTCACAGCAAATTTTTGGAGATCCTTTCAGAAACGATTGGGTACTAAGGGAACCAAGGTAAACCTTAGCAGCCTTTTCATCTTGAGACAGATGGCCAGGCAGAGTGTACCATTTAGACTCCTGAGGACATGTTGAGAGCATATGTCCTTTATTTCAAAGTTAATGGGGATGATCACTTGCCTCTTATTGAGTTTGCTTACAATAACAGTTATCATGCTAGATTGGAATGGCACCGTTTAAAGCTTTGTATAGGCGCGGATGTAGATCACCGATTGGTTGGTTCAAATTTGGTGAAGTAGAGTAGTTAGGACCAGACTTGGTCTATCAAGCTATGGAGAAAGTCAAGTTAATTCAAGAGCGTTTAAAAACGGCTCAGAGTCACGTGTAAGTCCTACACGTACGTGAGACGAAGGAATTTAGAGAATCTGCGAAGGGTTGGTCAAGTGGCTTATGAGCTGGAGTTACCGCAAGACTTAGTTGCTGTGCACCTAGTATTTCATGTGTCCATGTTGAGAAAGTGTGTGGGAGACCCCTCGTTCTTTATGCTGACTGATAGCATAACAGTCAATGATAGTTTGACTTACAAAGAAGTCCCAGTGAAAATCCTTGATCGTCAGGTTCGCAAGTTGAGAACGAAAGAAGTTGCTTCAGTGAAAGTCCTTTGGAGGAGTCAGAAAGTTGAAGAGGCTACGTGGGAAGCCGAAGAAGACATGAAGTCCAGATATCCCCATCTCTTTAAAGAGTCAGCAGAAAATGTTAAAGGTATTTACCTTCCCATTCAGATTTTTATTCTATAGTCTCCATGTCTTTCCGATATTCGCCGCTTAGTAGTCACTCGGCCCCGGTTCATTCCGATCCGCTTTAGTAGCTATCCAGTTCAGCAAGCTAATCAGTTGGGTATCCCTTGCGGTTCAGTTTTCATGTGTTCATGTCAGTTAGTGTACACATGTCTCGACAGTCACTCCTTACCAGAATCCATCATTCGAGGACGAATGATCCCAAGGGGAAATAATTGTAACACTTCAGACCTTTAACTTAAGCTTTGACTATGATTCTAGACTTAGAAAAATTAGACAAAAGGGTTGGAGAGCCGAAATTGGAATCTGCAGGTAAAGCAAGGGTCGTACTTCAAAGTACGGGATCCAAGTGCGAGACACACTTGGAAGGACGAGATGTACTTCTATCCCGTACGTCGCCAGGATAATTAGCTACTCACTGAAATTTGACATTCCAGGTACAGGCCATAAGGTGTGGCCCGTACTTCAAAGTACGGGACGTACTTGGCGCCCGTACCTTTTCTGCTTTAGTGAATAGTATAAATACGCAGACTCAGCTTTATTTTCTTATTTTCAAGTTCTTGAGCCCTAGAATGACCTGCTCTCTTCCTCCATCACACAGAACACTAAGGTAAGCAATCCTAACCTATTCCAAATGGATTCTAACATATATTTATGAACATTAAGCAAGAATTCATTGTTCTTAACCTAAGCTTTTCAAGACAACCCATCTAAAGGGTTCAAGACAACCCATCTAAAGGGTTCAAGACTTAGGCTTTTGGGATTCTTCTCAAAGTTCAGACCTTTCTTGCAAATTTGTGAGCATATTCAGGTATGTGGGGCTAATGTACGTTAAGGAATGCTTATGATTCTCCCTACGCCTCATTCTACATGTTTATCTGTAATTTGACTCAGAATACAGTTTAGCCCTAGTTTCTTAAATAGTTGTAGAACTGCTATCTTCTAGGGTTATAGTTTCATAATTCGTTCATGGTTATCATTTTGAATATCATGAATTCGAATAATCATCATAGACTTGTGTATTGACATCACATAAGTCTCAATCACTGTATAATCAGATATTGGCTTAAGTTCCATAATAAAAAACAGTTATCATGCTATCGGTATAAATTTAGTCTCTCCTTGTAAATTTTTTAATGTTAAACACTTGTATCTAGATTTTGAGGGTCCTAGGCCACGCTTATGCATACGTATTTCTTGGGCACTCGAGGGACACGCTTTGTGCACATTTATTTGGGCCCTAGGCCACAGTTTTATAGTTACATGACATGTGATTCTTCATTCAGAACAGGGATTACTTCAGATCCTTGCTTTCCTGTTTAGTTCAGTTTCAGTACTTAGATTTCCTCTTTCAGTTGCTTTACATTCCAAAGACACACTACTAAAAAAATAGGATTTAGCGACGGATGAATTCCGTAGCTAAACAGCAAAATCCGTTGCTAATCCTGTTTAACGATGGATTAGCGACATATATATGTTAGCTACGAGCAATATAGCGACAGATTAGCGACGAAGTTCATAGATAATTCCAGTTTTTTTAGTAGTGACAATTCAAATGTGTTGATGTCTCTTTTTATTTGCTTGCATAAACGATATATAGGTTAACGATTCGATTAACTAGGAATGCTCGTATTGCTTGCGTAGGCAGCTTCCTTCACGTTACCTGCTTTTTCGCCTCTTTCAAGTTTTAGACAGTTATCTTTTCAGTATTCGTTAGAGGCTTCATAGACATATTCTAGTCAGTCATATATTAGCAGACTTTGATGTGTTAGCCTTGTTGGCATTGATTCAGATGTTTTAGACTTAAACAGTATTTCCGCATTCTACATATTTCAGCCAGACTTTTTTTACGAATATATATGTTGCGACCCGATCCAATATATGTTGCGAAACGTGCAATCTGGTCGAATATATGCTGTGGAACGTGCAACCCGGTCCAACATATGTATATATATGTGTTGCGGCGCGCAACCCGATCAAAATATATGAGTATGAATGCATGTATGATATCATTGACAACAAGTGTATATGATATACAATCGTGCCACACATGGACACATATCCCAATATCAAGGTCAATATCCATTCCTTCCGCTTTACAAATCAATAACCAATAACTGAGAGATACGGATTCACAACCATGAATAAGTCACTAAGTATCATGACTAGTATCACACACGTGGCAACAAGCAATTAGATCACAACAAGGCAACAAGCCATGATCAACAACAATACCAAGCTCAGCTCATATCAGAGTATCATGAAAGATGAGAATGAGTACACTGCATAATATCAATAAATGATAACAACCAATCAAATCAATCGTGCCACACATGGACATATCACTCGATATCAGTGACAAGTCAAGTTCTTTCCTCTATCCAAGATAATACCCAATAAGTGAGGGATAGAAATTTCACAATCATGATAAGATGACTAAGTATCAAGTCTAATATCACACACGTGGCATTAAGAAGTCAATAGACCACAACAAGGTGACAAGCCTACAATCAAACAACAGTACCAACCTAGGTAATCCATCCCAACTTCATACTCGAAGGCGTAAAATTCTGTCTCCGACAATCACTAACTCTACATATGCTTTGCTAACCAAAGTACCATAAGGTAAGCCGTAACCTACCTAGTAGCCGAGAAGGAGCTATAAACAATCACACCTTTACCTTGCCCTTTCGTAGCGCCTCCAAATACTCAAAGTCTATGCATAATCAAGTTTTACATTAGAAACAAGGAAAAACAACACCCATATTGCTTACTTATCTTTCGAATCAAACTATGGAGAAAGGGGAAACGGGCCCACAAGGGTAAAACAGGTATTTCAAAAGTGAAATATGCAATTCAAAATTCTATGAGTTCAATCCTACTAAACAATTGCTAAAATAACTCAAGAATGGGTCAATTTCGTTAATCAAGTCAAAACCTCAAATTTGGGTATAAACCCTAACTTTCAGACCTTCAATTTCATCAACATAAATGGAAGATTCAAGTATATTATTTACTAAATCATCAAATTTCAGGATTAGATTAGACAAATCCACCAGCAAATCACATTTAGAAAGACTAAAACACATTTTATGAAATAGGCATCAAAACCCATTTTCCCTCTTAAGTTCTATGAATTTTCTATCATGGATTCATGCTTAAGGAATGTAAAAGAAAGAATTCAAGATTAGGGAACTTACCCTCAAGAGGAATCGGCCAAGAGTGCTTAGGAACAAGAAGTGAAAGAATGGGAAATAAAAGGGTATCACTTGGCATTTAATTGTTTACCCTCGTCATTTTGCTTAGGACGTCCGGCTACGTCCACTAAGGCCGTGCCACAAATGCCCACTTGCTATCGCGCATCCACCACAGACTGATCACCGTCCACCGTGGCGATCCTTCTCAAACGTCACCACCCCACTATGGCGGACCAAGACCACACTGTAGAGGTCTTTTATTGCGTATCTAGGGCCGTTACAGTGGACACCAAACACCGGAATAATCCTGGTTTTTCACTATATTAATCCCGAAATTCGAAAATCATCCGAGACCTCCCAGATACAAAACGGACATGTAACTAATATGCCGTGAAATTATGGTATATTTGATACCTTTGTACGAGTATTTTTACTTGTTTTTAAGCAAGTATGTGTCGTTTTGATGTGTTTTTATTGTTTTGCAGGTAATTGAGGAGTTAAACAACAAAAACACTAAAGTTGCATGATTTAGCACTGATGGTGAAGTTTTACGGGGTGTATAATCTTATACGGACCATAATCTTAATCGTAAATAAGAAGCATTGAAACAGATGTTGAAGAAGTAAGATGGTGAAATACGGACAACTTTTTGCAATCGAATCTTGTGATACGGGCCGTATTTCAAAACGTATTTAGCAATCAATAACTGAGGTAGAAAGTAAAGTTTGAGGATGAAGAAATACGGCCAGCTTCAATTTAATCGTATAATATAATACGGCCATATAATGATCGTTACTTTTCGAATCGAAGACTTGAAGAACTTCCAATCATATAATTGTATACGATCCGTATCTCATTATACGTAGCGTAATTAATGCCGTCAGGAGCCTTTTTGCAATTATGTAATTTTATGTTTTTGAGACCTTATAAATAGTTTCTTGTAGGGTTTTGTTATGATCGATTTTCACTTTGTCTTTTGACTTAAGTTAATTAAATACTTAACCGTTTTTGGAGCTTTTGGAGAACAAGACAATTACTTTCATCTTATTTTAATCAATAGTAAGCAATATGAATTCTTTATTACTTTGTTCTTCATTCTTCGTTATGAGTAGCTAATTTCTCTACTAAGGTTGTGAACCCTAGGATGGGGTTTATGTGATTGGGAATTGAGATTGATATCTACATAATGGATTGTTTGGGTTTATTTATTCTTTGTTCTTCATTCATAATTGATGATTGCAAATATTGATTAAAGCCATAAACTTTGCTTAACTTGGAAAAGTGGGTAAGGTTTGGTAAGAATAAATAACAAGAACTCGGGGCGTTAACCCTCATTTGATAAATTCACTTAGGGATAAGAGGAATCTACTTGACACAAGATTAATCGTTCTTCATAGACACTCTTTTATATTTGGGAAAATCATAAAGAAAAATAGGCCTTAAATATTGAAAAATATTAGGGATTCAATTAGAGGTTAAGCGCATCCATACAATGATCCATTAGAAGTATATCAAGATCAATTACCATAGCATACACTTTATCTAAAGAGGGACACAACCTTAGTTTCTTAAATCATATTCATTACAATCAAAAGCAATTAGTTAATAATTAGTCAATAAACAACCAATTTTCTACAAACTCAACAGAATACGAAACTAGACCACAAGAAAGTACTATACGACTTTAGTAACTTTTTCACACTATATTCCATGTGGAATTCGACCCCAACCTAGTTTGGGTTACTATATTTGACATCGTCCGCTTTAACCATACATAAAAACACGCTACGGACTCACTCGCGGTCTCGGAATTTTCAATGGAGGTCTATTTGATCGGGTCAGCACCCAATGGCCTAAACCAACTTTCCAACCAATAACTCAAAACGCTCCCAAGTGCCTTGGGAACCGAACCGAACATATCACTAAGTCACAATCGACCATCCGGACCTCTCGGAATCGAAAGATTTTCGAAAAAGGTCTGTGTCCCCAAAAGTCAACTATTGGTCAAATGTTTTTCACTTTAAGTCTCTATGTCACAAAAAGTCATCATAAATCTCGCCCGATCATCTCGGGAATCGTACCACCCATCCCCGCAGGTCAAAAACATACTAACAAGGCTCGGGGAAGGGTCAATGAGGGCAAATGGATTGAAAGTACAATAACGACCAAACGAGTCGTTACATCAGATACCAATTAAACAATCGTTCGTCCTCAAATGAAGAAAGAGAGAGAGTACAGAAGCTGACGGTAACCAAGGAATCTTTATTATAATCACACAGAAGCCTCCACGGCAAGAAGTACGCCAAAATCACTGCCCACTCACCTTATCAGTCAAAACTTCCTCTAACTTAGCTAAAAGACCCAATTTCCATATTTCCATACTCGAATTTCTCTCACAACTGATCCCCGAAAATAAGAACTGCTTTTCCGGGAATTCTCTCATTCAATATAACCACACTACCCATCATCAGTCCCACAAACATTCCTCAAAACAACACAACTTTAGATTTAGACACAATGATATCCCACTCTGAACCGGTAAAATATTATGATTCCACCAACCTTTGTTTCATACTTCTAAAGCCACTCTTCGCACCGCGATTTCTTAGAAACACAAAAACACAAGCCCGAAACCATGCCTTTACTCGCTGCAGCGAATTCTTGATTTATCGTAGTAACTCTAAACAATTCCATCAAACTCGATCCTTCATAGCCGACTTCGTCAGCGAGTCTGGTGTGCCCAGACGCCCGAAATCGACCATAAACATGCGGCTAAGTACCTCGCAGGGCCAGCTGCGTGGGAAATCATCTAATGGGTCTGAAGACCTCTTTTGCAACCATGGTACCTCGCAAGATAGTTGATGGTGTAATCCATTATGCACATGCGAATAAGTGGCTACAGGTAAAAATATCATCAAGTGGTTAAGCAACCCTAATACAGTTGGGTACACACCTGCATTACCTTGATAAAGGCGAAACTGCGTCGACACCAGCGAAGGTGATTTCTTGAGAATCCATAAGTCGCCGGAAATATGAGCGCGATCCGTGAAGTTTTAATGGAAACAATCCAGGCCGAATAAATATTACGACCCACAAGATCCTGGTCGACCAGCCACTAAAGGCATTAATTTTAGACGATCTTGATCTACCCGCAACGTATAGCGATCAATTTTACAGCAATCTTTTATACGTGCATGTCCGTCGTATACCGTCACCGCCGACTCAATTTGGGTCTATTCAAGTTGCCAACCGTCCTGGAGAACTAAACTTTGTTCGCGATCTTCATGTTTCTCAACCTTTGCGAATATGCAAATAAATGCCCTGGTTTTACAGCAGCAAACATGGCAACCTCGCGTAAAATGCCCGTTGCCGTGATCCCAGTTGTGACGCTCGATATGCCCATATGATTACGGAAATTAACAAATAATTGCAGCATTACTCTAAACATAAAGAAACTGCTCTGATCGCCAATAACAAAGCAGTGCTCACTGTTCTCCGGTCGGTAATAACACCAACGTAATAAACTGCGAATGCGGCCCATAAATAGAAAAAATATAACTCTGTGCATTCGCATAATAAGGTTCCTGACTGCTTCGCTTTAAACCACACTAACGCCATCGCACGGTGTTGGTGCCAAACTCGCACGAATGACGACTTCCGGCAAGCAACGCGTGCCGATTACGGGAAATTTGCTTCTCGCTGGTCGGCCCGATCCGCGAGCCTCGCGAATCCGTGTCATATCACTTAATCCATTATATCACTTAGTCCTTTTCCGTAGACTCCCTTATTGAAGCATACTCATGGTCACACCTCATCTGAAATATGTAAGACAGCATCTCCGCAACCTATACTGACCTAAATAATCCCGAAGATGTACCTAACTCATACCGATTTTCGATCAACTATACCTTTTCTTGACTTTTCAATTCCCCAATTCCAATCAAATCACAATCACCCAGTCTAATCATTGCTAAAGTCATGTAGTAGAATACCGCATAATTATAGAGTGCGTCTGTACACTAGTCAACTCCTGAGATAGCAACAAGCCACACATTCTACACACTAAAGTTCCCTTAATTCACTCAACTCTAAAATGTAAACTTTCCAAATCAAATAGATATATGCAATGTACCTAATGTTATATCCCCGCATTTTGTGCAATCGGATAATTGAAGACAATCATGAAGACAACAAGCAAGGCCATGTGCTTATTTTGTTAAGCATATGAATGGCTTATGAAAGCATTTAGAAGCGAAATTATTAAGAAAGGTCGAAGGCGTAAAAGGGAAATTCGCAATATGTCTCGTGGAATTTTGGAGGAAGACGAAGGGTAAATTTGGAATTTGGAAATAATTTTTCATGAATTGGATGACAAAAAAAAAAAGTGGGCTTGTGTTGAATTGGGCCATGTTGGCCGTCAACCCTTCTGTGATGGGCCAAGCCCATATGAGAATTATGGCAATGAGTTTAAAAGATGACTTAATGGTCATCTTTCTCATAATTTTCTGTAGAATTCAAGAACAAAAAAAAGAAGAGAAAGAGCAAACTTCAAGGCAATACGACAATACAAAAAATTCCACAAATAACTTACAAAAATTTCTTTAAGAATCATTTCTATCTAATTCGAGGGTCACAGTAAAGGTGGAGTGGTCTTTGGAGCAAGAAGAATATATATTCCTACAGAGTTGGAAACTAGTCAAGTGAAGAATTGAAGAAAAGAGCGAGGTTTGATTCTTTCTTTATATATGTATGGATATTGGTGCATGTTACTTAATTATGCAAAAATGGATGGAATTCATGAAGAATATAAATATAGGGGTGTGGCCGGCATGTATATGTGTGTGTAGAAATCATGTGTTAATTATTTTATTTAGTGTGTGGTTATTATTGCTGTGAATGTTATGTTGATAATGGAAGTTGAATGATTTTGAGAGGGATACTGGTGTGTATGCTTGATGTTGGCCGTGTAGTTGTGGTGTGGTGTGGAAGAAAAATGAGTCAATTTTATTTCATGTTTTGGTTGTTGTTGTTGTGGATTCTATATTGCCAATAAAAGTTTAATAATCTTAGTGAAATGGTCGAGGTTGGAGACTTGTGGTTGAGTTTGTAAATGGAATATTATGTTCTTACTTGTATGGAAGACAATGATATTAGTGTGAGTGATGTTGAAACATATATTATAAGGTTGCTATTGTTTTTATTGGAGTTGGAAGGTTTTGAAAGAAGTAGTAAATTGATTGAGGAAGTCGTTATAACATATCTTGGATTGGAATAGGAAGTTGTTAGTATGGTTGTGATATTATGATTGATAGTTTGGCTAGGTTGAATTCCCGGATTGTTGTGGATGAGAATTGTGCAAGATGATTTTTGGGAATGATGTATTTGCGGGGGAAGTCTTTAAATTTCGGTAGCCAAGTGTCATTTTTAAGAATCCAATTCTAAACGCACTAATCAATGTTTGATAAACATGACCACTAGATTTTCATGATTTGGGCCAGGATTTGGAGTCGTGAAAGAAGCGAAAAAGGTATGTAAGGCTTCGCTCCTCACTTCTTTGGCATGTCTTAGACATAATAGGGCTTGACACGAACCTCGGGGATGATCTATTCTAGAAGTCCGAGATTGAAATTAACTCTTTTTCATTCAATAGGTTTGAATTAAGTTCTTCATACTTTATGGAATAATTAACTTACTATCTATAACTTGTCAAGCGAAACCGGACACTAAAACCCTCATAAATGGCTCCATGAAACTTATCGTATGTAGTTTTGGTGCACGCCACCTCCATTGACCCGAGGTGGGCCCGCTACCCCCGAATTCCCCTCTCTCCTTTTTCTCTATTTGACTCGGTTCGCACTAAAATTTAAGGAAACTTTTGGGTTATCATTCCGATTACAACAATAGTGTTTTAACGAATCTATTGACCGATGATTCTTCTTCTCCGGTAGCTCATAAATGTTTTCCAAAGTGCCCGTATTTTCTAAAACAAAGATTTATGGCAAAAAGAAGCTCTATGACGAGGATGAAGAATATGTTCTACAATGACATGGATGACGTCAAGAAAGGAAATGTCCATATGACGAATATGACAATGATGATTCTATGATTAAAGGTTCCAAGTTCATGATTCCGGTTTACATGAGAACGTTAAGCTATTTCTTTTTAAACTCTCAACTCTATTTATGAATAATGACTATGTTCTTAAAGATTCCGGGTATACGAAACGATGCCTTATGATCACATTTTGTGTTTTCTCCACGATATTACTCTCCATTAATAGTCTGCTTTATTAATCGTCCCTTTCAGGTGAGACAAGCGCCCATAATTATTCCATAAATAACCGGAGGTTACCCGACCTTCGTCGCTCCGATGGATACGTGATTTTCGACTCTCCTGCATGCTTATATAATATATGTATATGAAAAATGTATATGTACATGGGGTATGGATACATAGGAAATGGGGAAGGGAACCGTATTTCATTGCCACCTGAGTCGGTATTATCATCCGGACGGATGTGCCGGTGTGGAGATTTATGGGCGGCGAATACTTCGGCGCAATGTGGGCGGCAAGACGTCGTTCGGTGCTATGATAATGATATACTATGATATGCTATGATATACTATGATACTGTATGATATGTTATGATATAACATGATATGACATAAATTCTATTTTCTATGTCTATAGCAAAGAAATGTTCTTTTTTTTTCTAAAAAGGAAAAACAAGCATGCGTAGTATCAGTGAAAGGAAATTACGCACAAAGTTACTTTGTCTCGATGTATATCCATGACCCCATGATATTGTCATTCATAATCTATGCTCCTGTTTATGTTATATTCCATGCCTTACATACTCAGTACACTATTTGTGCGACGTCACTTCTTGTGGACGCCGCGTTTCATGCCGCGCGAGTCGGCGGGTAGCCGGATTTGATCCCTGGGTGAGTTCACTCGGATTTTTGCGGCGCTGGGCTTGTTTCGGAGCCCCGGCTTGGTACTACTTTTGTGTATATTCGGCACGCGTAGCATTCTCGCCCTCCCTATGTATATGTGTACTATGTATTATAGAGGCTCGTAGACAAGATATGTACGGTAGATATTTTGTACCCTACAGTCGTCCTCAAAATTAGTTCAGATAGTATGATCGCAAAGCTTATTAGCCTATGTTTATAATTGTGCTATTAATGTTAATACTTTACGCATGAAAAAGAAAAAAATACGGTGATGTTCATACTACTTACTTAGTGATAGGAATACGACCGCAGATAAGGAGGTGCCGATGCACAATGTCGGGTACCCGTGCGGCCCTAGTTGGGTCGTGACAACTAATGTCCCCACGCATCTCCACCAAGGTGCTTTTGCTCAAATTCATTTAACCCAACTCGAATTTGTTGAAACCTCATCATTGAACCCTTATGTCTATTCTACCAAGTATAACCGCAACATAACTCTCAAATCAACTAGCTCTTGATTCCACGATATCTTAACCATTCCTCTAACACGAAGATCCGGTGAACACACCCTTTACTAAAGGACCAGGACCACAACTACCCAATATCTTACGTCTCCACTCATCACAATTAACCTTGCTTTTCAATTTGGAACCGACAATGACTTTCTCAAGAAAACACAACCCATTACATAGTCACGTTAAGCCCAAGCTTAAATTTTCCACGCCGAATGTTTTAATCCTGCTGGTACAAAATTGTAACCTTATCGACGAGCACGTCGTATACCCGATTGTTCCCCTCCCAAAGCAGAGTGATCTGGTCCCAATTTTCTTCATTACTCTTCCGTCACATAACACAAGGTACTCTTTACCAATAAATCTTAAGAAATCTTACTTCGCTACACGTTTCCCACAAAAGTCGTTTAACCCATTTCCTTAGTCTCAACTTCCCTTCTTATTACATGTGGTCAATGTACTGTTTCCAAATCCGATGATCCTTACCGAACTTACACTCGTCCCCTCATATCGACATCTAATACACTGCCATTGATGAATCGTTGACCTGCCAATGGTACACCAGTGCCACGCACACCATCATAATGCCTTGACGAAGTTGAAATTTTTCTCAAAACTAATCATATCATTGAACAAATCACTCTGGTTAAGATATAAATGCACTTTTGCTATTTTCGAGCAACCCAACGCTGAAAACATGGAGATCATTTGACCCTTTGCACCAACTTTCCTATTTATCCAGAAACCCTCACAATAAACGAGTCTAACCACCATCCCACAAAACTAAAATCTCAAGCTATAGCTAGAAACTGAACTTGGTCACGCGTTCGAATCAGGACGACACATCTCGTATCTTACCAAGCTATGTCATAACAAAATCGCTCGCATAAGAATTTAAGAACGAGTTTCCACCATTCGTAAGAGAACAACACAAACATATTCAGATACCAATTGGAATCAACTAGATACCAATTTGAATGAAGTAGCACGAAAGGAATGAAAGAAATGGATGTTTCCTAAATGTCCTAATGAAAGAAATGGAAGTTTCCTAAATGTCCTATAGCCTTTTGCAGATAGGTACGGAGCTAATCGTACCAATCCGCAAGACTCTACTAGACATGCTCTTGTACTTATAAATCGGGTAACCTAGGGCTCTGATACTAACTTGTCACGTCCTAAATCGGGGAACGTGCGGGCACCTACCCTTTTCTGACCTGCTAGGCAAACCCATCTCTTAATCAACATTCAAACAACAATAAAATAAACCAACCAACATAAATGTCTAACAAGTCTGAAATAATAAGTAAATAAGTGCGGAAATATTACATTAATCCCAAAATGCAGGGCGGGTACAGAGCCACTACATAACTAAGAGTCTGAATATATAGTCTCAAAATGAAATATTGTCTCAGAAGTAGCGAATAAGACAAGTAAAATGAGAGGAGTCATTCGGGATGCTGATCTAGCCATGTGCTCATCCTAGATACTTGTCAATGATGCCTCGGGAGTCAATCTCGAGGAGAAGAAATAGAACCTGTCACACACTCTACACCCCAAAAGAAATAGCAAGGTAACATCAAGACAAACAACACATCACGAGTAGGCATCTGTAGGCCGAAAGCAGGTTAGCTAACAAATACAAAATGAATAGACTAAAGAATAGACATGCTCACAATCAAGTATAAACACCACACAGTCTAAGAATAACAACTCAAGTACACAAAGATCAAATGGCTGAATCATAGCCTATGGTGAAACACATAAATACAAGTGCGCGTATAACAAACCGATTCCTGAAAATAACCACAAATACCCGATGCAGGCGGCAATGTACTGCCGTAACCCAGTCGTAGCCTGGGGAAGGTCTACACTGCGGCGGGTGCATCAATCACTACGTGTGTATTAATCGAGCTACGGTGATCTGGTCAGCAATAAACCAAAAATCCAGTATCCCGCGCTGGCGTGCAATGTAATAAATAACCGCGACCCGAATGAGATGTGTGAGTGAATAAATAAAGATACGCGAAGCGATACGATGCGATGCGATGATACGTACTCCCAGGTGGAATACCTCGCGCGGAATACCTCGCGGCACTTTCGACGATCAAAAGCGACGCGAAACGGTGAAGTCTATGTACTGCTGCGGCGTCTTTGCTGATCGATATGTATTGTGGAATGTGCAACCCGATCAATATATATTGCGGAACTTGCAATGATGGGCTATGTTGTGGGCGTGCGATCACTTTTATCCCGACTATATGTGTCGCGTCTGCGACGATCGAATATATGAGTATGAATAAATGCGTGATATCAATGACAATGGAAATTACCCGCATGGACCGCATTATCCTAATATCGATGTCAGCACTCTGAACTACTTCTGCACAAATCAACTAACTAATAATGAGAGATACGGGATGTGATAATGAATAAGTGCTCAGTATCACGACTAGTATCGCGCGTGCGCGGCAGACGATGGTCAAAACAAGGCAACCCGCAATAAACAACAATACCGAGCTCGGCTCGCCTATGGGATATCTCATGAAGGAGAATGAGTGCACCGCGTAATATCAATGAATGATAACAATATATCAAATCAGCTCGTTCCCTGCATAGAACGTCTCTCGATATCGGTAACAAGTCAAAGTTCTTTTTCTGGCATCTCAAGATAATACCCAATAAGTGAGGGATAGCAATTTCACAATCATGATAAGACGACTAAGTATCAATTCTAATATCACACGCGTGACAACAAGCCAGTATATCACAACAAGGAGACAAGTCCACAATCAAACAACAGTACCAACCTAGGTAATCCATCCCAACAGTACCAAACAAGGGAGAACAACACCTATATTGCTATACTTATCTTGCAAAATAAATTAAACTATGGAGAAAGGGGGAAATGGGCCCACAAGGTAAAATGGGTATTTCAAAATAAAATATGCAATTCAACGTTCTAGGAGTTCAATGCTACTAAAAAATTGCTAAAATAACTCAAGAATGGGTCAATTTCGTTAATCAAGTCAAAACCCCGATTTGGGTATAAACCCTAACTTTCAAACCTTGACTTTCATCAACATAAATGGAAGATTCAAGCATATTATTCTTTTGAATCATCAAATTCCATGATTAGATTAGACAAATCCACGGAGAAAATCCCATTTAAGAAGACTAAAACTCATTTTTGTAAATAGGCGTCAAAACCCGTCTTCATGCTAGGATTCATGAATTTTCTACCATGGATTACGTGGCAGGAATGTAAAAAGAAAGAACTCAAGCTTAGGGAACTTACCTTCAAGAGAATCAGCCAAGAATCTCCTCAGTGTAAAAAATTGCTTAGGAACAAGAAGTGAGAAAACCGAAGGAAATAAAGGGTTTCACTAAGCGTTTAATAGGTTGGTCCTCGTCATGTCCCATTTAGGCGGTAAATGTTGACCCACCCTTGCTATTGCGCATCCCCGCGGCGGATCATCATCCGGCTGGCCAACGTCCCTCTCGACGTGTACCGGCTATGGCGGACCAAGACCTCACGTGGCCAGTCCATTATCGCGGATCTGGTGCGTACAACCCGGACACCGGACACCGAGATAAGAATAATCCTGGTTTTTTACTACATCAATCTCGAAATCCAACAATCACGTAAGACCTCCCAAATACAAAACAGACACGTAACCATACATAAAAAACACTCTACGGACTCACTCGCGGTGTCAGAATTTCTAACGGAGGTCTATTTGACCTGGTCAGCACCCAATGACCAAAACCAACTTTCCAACCAATAACTCAAAACGCGCCCAAGTGCCTTGAGAACTGAACCAAACATACCACCAAGTCACCATCGACCATCCAGACCTCTTGGAATTAACGGCTTTCCGAAAAAGGTCCGTTTACCCAAAAGTCAACTATTGGTCAAACATTTTTCACTTTAAGTCTCTATCTTACAAAAAGTCATCATAAATCTCGCCCGATCATCTCAGTAATCGTACTACCCATCTCCATGGGTCAAAAATGTACTAACAAGGCTCGAGGAAGGGTCAACGAGGGTAAATAGGTTAAAAGTGCAATTACGACCAAACGGGTAGTTGCACTTAAGGTAATGACAAAGCAAACAATGTGCCTTTCCTACTTTCAGGAGTACATAGGTCGGGGGAACACACTAGTTTACACCAAAATGCTAACAAAAGAAATATATAATTAGTAATACAAAATTCAAAATTCTATTTTGAAGAAATAAGAGATCATAGTTAAGTACCACACAATGTTACAACTTTTCTAGTCATCTGGATTTAGAGGCGGATCCAGAATTTTTAGTTTGTGGGTTTCCAGCAAAGATATTTTGGAATACAAAAATGAGCTTAATAAGTAAAAAAGACCACAGGAGGGCTCGATCCTGCATCTAGCGCTCCGCCTGGGTACTTTTTACCACTGAGCCAAGCATCCATATTGTTACTGAGTTCCCATCTAATTATTATTATACCTTGAATATATTTTTCAATACAATTACAAGATTCCGGAAAAAGTTATGAGTTCCCGGGAACCACCACTCACCACTGTGGATCCGCCCCTGTTTGGATTCTGTCAAATTGAGAATATAAAAAAATATCAAAAAAAAGTATCAAGTATAACGATTCACAATAGGAGGGCAAAAAAGAAGAATGACATAAAATGGAAACAAAGGCTCCAACCCGCAAGTATATGTTGCGGATAAGAATGACACAATTAGATTATTATTTGTACTATCCTATATTAAAAATGCATTTTTTCCTTTTTTATTTGTCCATTTAAACAAATCAAGAAAGAATTATTATATATTTTTTTTCAATATTACCCGTATTATTAAGCAACTACATAAAGTAATACTCACTCTGCCCACTTTTACTTATCCGCTATATTAAAAGTAGATGTACATTTTACTTGTCTAGTTTGAAAAACCAAGAGATAGTTTACCATTTTACACCTATTTTACCCTTATTATTAAGTACTACTTATTTTCCAATGCATTTCCGTTGAACCAGCAGCCGATGCCATGGGAATGGGTGCTTCATATCTGGAGTTCGGCACTTTTGTAACCCAGAAAAAAAATTGGAACCAAACTAACCCATTAAAAAAAAAAAAAAAAAAGAACCAAACTAAGCTTCACACACAGATTCTGTGCGTGAAAGGGCCAAAGTGTATATTTACATTCATTTTGTCCCTTTCACGCACAGAATTTTGTCCCTTTCACGCACAGATTAGTCACGTTTCAAAACACCGGAATATAAATATTTTATTAGAACTTAATATTTTTTTTAGTGTAAAATAATATCGGCTCATTACATCAAGTATACATATATATTTGGATTGTCGTTTTAGGGGTTGTAAAGTTCTTCGAAGTACATTGGAAAACTTGTTATATTTAGGTTTAAGTGCCATATTTTATAGGGTGCGGATTCTTTTATGTCTTTTTTTATTTTGTTATTGTATTGTGTATCACACTTTTTGAATGTGCAAAAATAAATATAATATTTAAAAATAATTCATCCAATACGAGAGGCTCATAATAATTGAAAAATATTTCATTCCATTAGCAACGACGACATACATCATTAAATTACAATAGACAAAAAAAAAAAATCAAGTTCTAGACACTTTCTTCTACTTCCGGATGTCTGCCACCACGAGTTTGCCCATGAACGCTTATCATGCCCAAATTGCTTACATGTCGAGCACTTGCGGAGTAAGTCTTTGCGCTAGCATCCATTTGATTGTGATAACGGGTTAGCTTATTTTTTTTTCCCAATTTACGGATATGGTTCTTATTAGCGCAATCATAGAAAACGGCGGCCGGGCCAATAAACGATCGCGAGGACGGAATTGGCGGAATATGCTTTAAGGTATTTTACGACCTTATATTCCTCCGCCACATAATCATTTATATTTCTAGCCATTCTCTCAAAGCACTTGACTACTACGAGAACATGGCATGTGGTACGTTTGCCACTTACCACCAAGTGCGTGATTGTTATGCTCGGTAACGATATGTTTGTTTCCTCGCTTTATTCGTGCAATAACCGTTCTAACTTCATACACTCGTTGAACGACGTCATACTCGGTCATTTGGTGACCCTCTGCCTTTCGTCTATAGTGCTCCATTTTTTTGTAGGGCTTTAGCATCCATGTTCCCTCGTCGGCTAATATAACTATGGCCTGCCTTGTCCTATCCGCAAATCGACTCCCACGACCCGCACGAAAGTTAGTCTTACCATTGCGGTGATAGTAGTCCTCGAAGTAATTTGAGGAGTCCATTGAAAGACTTCGAAGTTTGTTCATTGTGAGCATGCCCCATCTCCTTCCTCCATCAAAGATAAAGAGTCATTTTTCAACTTCTAATTTTATCAACCAAACATATGCCTCTTCCTGGGCTTCCTTACCATTTTGTACCCGTTTTCTTTGTTGATGCTACATCGACCCTCACACATCAATTTGTTTACGATTATTTCCAAACTTTGTTTGCAAATTAGCCTTTAAGTCGCCATGATATCGATGGTAAGCATGTGGAGGTTGCCACCCTTCCAAAGCACGCGTATTGTAATATGCCTTTATAACGATCCGATAGACACATATGCCTGACGACCCTTAATAACATGAGTTTGTAGATGAGTCAAGAACATCCCCATGTCTCGTTGCTCTGCGGTAATTATGCGGTGCGAAAGCAGAGGGAATATTGACCGTTGGCATCCATACCTACCGCAATTAGGAGCTTAATGTCATATCGCCATACGCGTGGTCCCATCTATCGATATCACATTCTTGCGGTAAAGAGCAAAACCATCAATACTTGATTTGAATGCCCAAAAGGCGAAGTCAAAAATTACGCCTCTAAAAAGTCGCCACCAACGGTGTCGGATTAGCATGCGTATTTAGCCAAAGCCATATGCCCCGACAATACCCAGAAAAGAGGATTCCCGAGTTCAAAGATCGTTTCAAAGCATGTCGACGCTTGAGAAATCCCTTTCTCTTGCTTATGATTTTACCATATTTTGAGTGGACCATGCCAATACAAGTTTTGATAGGATCTTTTGCAGATAAGTTTAAACAAACAACATTTAACAATGATATTTTAATTGCTATAAGATATATAATGTAAACAATCAGATAAATTACCTTGAGTTTCCTCAATGTGTTTAAGTAACTACCTAAGCAATCATGTTTATATACAGATTACAATGATCTGCTCGACTTGTTCCATATCACAAGTGTGCTTAGTGGAATTTTGTGGACGCTAAGAATCTCCCGGCGCAACCATAGACAGTTGAGTATGTCATTTACAAATCAGCCTCCATACCCAACTGCTTGAGTCTCCACCTTAAACTCCCTTATACCCTTTACATACATTTTCGTTCTGAACATCTTTTTTGATGGAATCGACTGGTCCCTTTGCAATGACGCGTGCGTGGGTCATGGAATTTTTGGTTGAATCCACGTTTTTTGGTGACTTTGATAATCATCTCTCTTGTGAAGACAAATGTATCCTCACGACCTTGAGAGACCTGCCAAGATATGGGAATATAGTCGAATGTTGTATTAGTGTCGAGGTGGGTTTCGGCCGAGGAGGTGGTACGTGGTGTTGAGTTGGAGTTCTGCTGGTTTTGGGGACTACGATGCGATCTTAAATCCCACTATCTTCATCATCGGGTTACCTACGCATTATTAGTCAAGTTCGCCATGTCACTCTCGATGTATCTGCATAACTTGGACAATCAGCGTGTCGTCCTAAGAAAGGCCTCATACACACGATAAAAAGCATATGTTAAATTCCAAATTCACAAATATATATATATATATTAATTATTTAGCATCTAGGTGATGAACCTACACATATTGATTATGAGCATATATATTAATTATTTAGCATCTAGGTGATGAACCTACACATATTGATTATGAGCATGGTGTAGAGAATGATCAACTCCACCAAATGAGAGGGTAAGTTTTCTCATCTACACTTGGTACCACTAGCGAAGTTTTGATAATAATCGGTACCAGCGAAAATTATTATAATAATCGAGCTCGTGCATCGTAATCATTCGATAATAATGAGTTGCTCCACTAAATTGAGATGATTTCTAATATTACTCGTATGTGGTCTATATACAAAGATTTAAAAATGGTTATTTACCAATACATACAATAAACACGTGCTACTGCACAAAATAATAATATAAGAATGCATATTTCTCAAGTTTGATTAAATTGTTAGGTAAGATTTTTCCCGGGGCACACGCCACTCAAAAATACACCCCCGTAAGAACTAAAAATCTCTATACGTGTTAGCTTACTGGCTATTGTTGCGGGACCTCTGCGGGTATCTTTTTTCAACATACATCTCGAACATTAAGGGCGACTACATGTCTTAATTTTCCGGCGCATTCAAATAATCCATAAATAATCATCATCATTGATATAATGCCTTACCATAAAGTACTATACCATTGAAAAGTGATTATATATCTACCACCTATTATAGAGAGATTTCATACTCATTACATGTACTAACCTTCATTTTTTCATATATGTAAGTGACTAGTGATTCGCAAAAACATTTCAAGTGGACGATATTAACATGAACGTTTGGTCTTTTATTGTAAATGAATCTTTTGTTGTCATCAAGGATAATACCATCCTCCAATGTATTGAAACCTTTAATCGAGTGAATATCTTGAGCCGTTGTTTGTATGACTTAAGATAGGTTTTTGAATGACTTAAGAGACTTAAACTTATGAAATGGATGAGTTTTTACCTGTCCAACATTAATAGCAAATAGATTCATATTCACCTGTGCATGCTAACATTGCGTAATATGAGAGAATTCAAATAAGCATACCAAAATTGACATTGTGTTGTCCAATCGGTCCTTTAGGTGTCATAAAAAACACTGAAATTGGCATGCGTGATGTGTTGTCGTAATGCACCTCATGTGCGGACAAGAACATTGCGTAAACATGAATTTAATTGAAATAAGCGGTCAAAAATTGACATTGTGTTGTCGAAGTCGCTTTTTAGGTGTCATAAAAAAGTGAAATTGGCATCTGCATGTATGTGTTGTCATATTCACCCCTATTGTACAAGAACATTGCGTAATATGAATTTAATTCAAATAAACGGTCAAAAATTCAGCATTGTGTTGTCCAGTCGGTCCTTTAGGTGTCATAAAAAAGTCAAATTGGCATCATGATGTGTTGTCAAATCGTATGTCCTATTGCGCCTAAGAACATTACGTAATATGAATTTAATTCAAATAAACGGTCAAAAATGCGGTACTATATATAACATGATTGACAAATAACTAGTATTCACTTTTAAAACGAGTTAGCATGACGTTCACAGCCAATTTGGAAATCTTGATTCCTATTATGTTTTTACCCCGGCAGAAAATATTTGAAGCAATCGGTAGGACATGAGGAACTAGATGATGATGATTTTCATTACTCAAATAACCACCAAAAGATTCAATCAAGAATACGATAAAACGATTGAGAGAGGAGTGGATTTTACGTGTTTGGGAGGTCAAGCATGCTTGGAGCAAAAAGTTAGCTTGATAAGGCTTAAACGCTCAAAAAATGTGCTATGTCAATGCCTCGCGGAACTCGACAAGAGTTTAATTTTGCTTTAATCGTTTTGCAAGAGAACAATCGGATGCAAATACGTTACCATAGGGCGATGTAATATGGTATACATGGTAGACAAGGTTTAGATCCAAGTAGGTAGGGTCGTAAAGACCCCCCCCCGGTGGCGGGGGTTTGCATATAAGTAGCCCTTTCTTTGTTATTAGACTACACCATATTCAATGTCGAGTAGTAAAAACTCGGCTTGGTCTTTCCCTTCCAAAAGAACCAAATAGCGGTGATGATGAGAGTTGAAATCATATGGAAAGGAAAGTATACCGGTGATTTCAAACTAGAGAGCTAAATCCGCATCTTTCGTAGAGCATAATGATGATTTCTCGCCGGTGTGAAATATTCGGATCCGCGAGAATATTATTGCGGTTCTGTGCGAATAGTCTGTCAGTTCTTGAATCAGAACGTCTTGTTCGTGACTTGGAAAATCTCAACGCTCCAATCCCAACAAGGTACTCACTAACCATGCCTCGAGTAGGTCCGACTTGCGAGATGGTCGTGCAAAGGATTAGAAAAGAAAATAACGAACGTCAGGCAAGACGTTGTAGAGATTTTACATGCTAAAGTTGGCTGAAGAACAAGCGTCATCAACTGGTAGAGAACTAACATCTTCGAAAAAATATGTGTGTTAAGAGACCGCCAATATCGTTCGAGGACGATATCGAGGACTTCTATTCCATGATGATTAGGGTCTATTTAGGCTCATTTTGTCTTAGACTATGGGTCGTTTAAGTTTTGACTAAAAGCTATTAATTTGTATTTTATTTTATGATGAAGTCATAATTTGAATTAGTTTAGCGGGTTTTTAATTTGCTTTTATTGTTAAGTCTATTATTAATTGACAATTTAACAAAAAACACAACTAAGTTAGTACATAAAGGGTGCTGATTACATTATAGGGAAAAAGGTACAACTAGTAAAAAACATAATCCATAGAAATATTAAACTTAATAAACAAAATACATATAAATAATGAACAACAACAAGATAGCACAAATAATCTTCCACAATTTAAGTTTTTCTTTCAAAGCTATTTTCTCATGTTGAGCCTCTCTAGTTTAACCTTCACAGAAATTTCATTTTTTCGAAATTGGTGACGAAGACCTCAAAAGTTCGATTTTTTTACGACTTCCACAAAACTAAACGATCAACTAACAGATGTCTACAGAGATACGTGAAGTCGCGGTATCTATCCAAATTGAATTTTTAAAACATGTGGCACCGCTTTTATCCACGTGAATGCTATCTTCCCATGCAGAGTATTGCAACCGCCCCATATCTATAAACATTACTGAAAAATCAGTTTTTTAAAGTAAAATATATGGATAACGTGAAAAAAAAGCACTAAAAAATGTAAAACACTTACTTCGAGTGACTTTCAACGCCTAAAAATAGCAATGGGATTATCTTAAGTCTTTGATGTTTTTAGTTTACAGTAATAGCTGAGATTCGCAAATATCGGTTTATATAGAACATTGAAGTTTTCCAAAACTTTGAGGCAATGTTTTGGAAATGCGAAAGTGTGTTGAAAGGGTGAAGATGGAGAAAATGAAATAGAAGAGAAAGAATAAAGGTTGGGTCGGAGTGTTTGGGAAGGATTCATGAATCTGTGTGTAACCTGGGCTGATTTTTTTTTTAATGGTTAGTTTGGTTTCAATTTTTTTTTTTCTCGATACAAAAGTGCCGGACTCTCGTATCTGGACTGGGTGGTAGACATAACGCGGAAGAGATTTCAGAGGTGCCTTTTTCAGCACCGTGGGGTAGAACCAAAAGTTTCAACATTGAAGCTTGTTCAAAGATCGAGACTGCAGAGCCGGAGATTTCACAATTGTAGCCCACATTGGAGTCTAGTATAAGGAAAGATAGTGGAATCTTGCTGGTTCGTAATTTCTTTATTGTTGGCCCTGTTTATCTGTTTATTAACTCTTGATTATTGCAGATATGTCTATGTTATTCAGTTTCAATGCTGCAGTCTTTTTTGCTTTTTGTGTTAAAATTTCAGTTGAAATCAGTCACAATTTGTTATTTGCGTCGTCTGTTTAAGTTTTTGTGTAAATTGAAGTATGCCGACTATTTGAGATTTGAACTTTAATATCCTTAGAAATAGTTGCTATATTGAAATCAAATGAAGTAGTGAAAAGCTTTTGTTCCCTTTTCAGTTTTGTTCCTCATTCACAGACAACAATCTTGATCAATACTCACTAACCCCATAATCTCAGGTTCTTGGAAACATGTATTCTTCTGCTAAGGTGGATTTAAGATTTAAGTTTTATGGGTTCCACATTTAGGTTTTTAGCATTAAACTCATTATATCTTTAACATTATGAGTTTGTATATAGTATTATTGCTATTTTAGAAAAATTTTACATATAAATTGATGCACTGCGCCAAAAGTACTGGGTCCAAACGAACCAGGTAATGAAAGCCCGCATCGACCTCAGTTCTCCTGCTGAATAAAAGATGGCCACTGCCAAGTAGTATCTGTGCTCTGTTGCTGCAATGGCCACATCATTCATAACCTCCCACCAGAAGTTCGAGACTATCTTTTCTTTGCCCTCAGAAATCTCTTTATCAGGTTGTCAAGTCAGCTTATAATGGTTAACACTATAGTGTATGAAATTGCCCAAATCTACTTGGGCTCCAAGCTCTCGACCAACACTGTTGCTTGACAAAATCCTAACTACTATTGTTGCTGTTAGCTTTATGCCTTTTCCCTTTAGTTTCACGGACCCTGCTAAAGTTAGGACCAAACCTGGCCACTTTTTCAACTATATATTAGGACCAAAATATTTATATACCAATACTTAAGGGATTATGCTGGTTTTTTCCTCTTTCATAGGTAAGCCCATACTTATTTCCACGGTATCTTTCTTTTAACTGCCACCCTTTGCTCATAATGTTGATGCAATTTCATTGAATTGCAATTGAGACTTGCTGGAATTATCCATGTGACCTCTAAGAGTCTTCATAATTATGGTGCTAACTACTACATAACTTACTTTCCAACATTGTTTGAGGCTCATCTAAGTGATTGACATATTGAACATGTTGAAATCTTTTCTTTCAATATGTATGTAGACAAGGGGCCTTTCAACTACTGAATCCTGAATTTACACAGACTAATCACTAGTATGTGTATAGGATTATAGTCATTCTTGGGACAAGATATGTGACGGGGTTGTTTCCCTTACAGTTGGTGGCCATATTACTTGTGAACCAATTGGTGAAGCCAGCTGTGACATGGGCATGCCTGTTATTGACCTGCAAGAGTCAGGATTATTTGTTTGGGTTGCCAAACCGTGTGATGGTTTTGCAAACTTTTTTTTTCTGGTGTAGTCTTCTGAACGTCAGAAAAATTAGATTATAATTGACAGTTGCATCTATCTTAGGTCCTTGATTTTCATATGTGGTTTAGTCTGGAGGTAGGCCACCTTGTTTGAGTGCAAGCTACGTTATCTACACAGGGACATTCCCTTTCTGTCTGCTTAAGTGGTCGAAGCATTAAACTGCTTAATGCACATCTAATAGAACTGCCCTGTGGGTTATATATCTTCACTGGGGATAATTCTTCCCACGGTTTTATTCATGCTCATCTTAGGCTCTTGTTCTTTGCTCGTATCAGTTTACTCTTTCAAACGAGAACTTTATGAAATTTTATTGACTGCGGCACTCTTAAGTGTCTCAATTTCAGGCAAAACCATAGAGTTCATGAACATCAAATGGTTTAATCTCAACGTCCCAATTAAACCATCACTGCCATCTTGATTAATACGGAAATCAGATCCAGTGCTAGAACTGATTGACTTGCCAACTCCAGCTACGTTATCTACACAGGGACTCCATCATTTAATGTTTATGAAATCGTCAATAGGCTTTCAGATATGTAAACCATTTACGACGTGTTTAAATTTCTGATAAGTGCTTATTTTGGCGTTGATACAGGCTAAGCCAGACACAATTCTCTCTGGAGCAAAACGGAAAGCTATAACACCAACAGCAGAGATTGCTGACAAACCTTCATTAAGCAGTGCTCTGAAGAAAAATGTTAACGAGTGGCGTTGTGCACTTTGTCAGGTAAATGCTACAGATCAAGGTGGTCTGAATGACCACCTGCAAGGAAAAAAACACAAACGCAAGGAGGCTGCTTTAGGCGCACAGAAGGACGAGAAAAACTGCAACATTGGTCTTTTCTCAAAGAAACCACAATTCATCCAGCTTGCGGAATCTTGCAATGATCGGATACCAGAGAAGAAATCAGAGGAAGGATCCTCAGGTCCAATCGATAATGATGCATCCTTGTTGATAGATGACAGTGCAGATGACTTGGGAAAGAGTACATGTAATACAGCTAATGACGAGCTAAACAGTAAGGAACATGAGAATAGAAGGTTCCAGTTTGGTGTGAGACGTGCAAGATAGGGACCTTCTCTGAAAAGGTGATGGAGACACATAGGTTAGGAAAGAAGCATGCTCGGCGTCTTCAACAACTTGTTGGCACTGACAAGCAGTGTTAGTAACAAATGACGAGCGAGGCTATTGTTATTCCTTTTTATGATTATCAAATTGTGTTGAAGCTGCAGAGGAATGATTTTGTTGAACAAAGTAAAATGTGGGAGCTTCTGTCTGCCAATTAGTAGCTTATTTTGTTGTTAAGGAAATTGGATGTTATCAATATTACCTTTGGTTCCATGTGGTGTGTTTTACTCTATATCTATTTATTCCGAATGTTTTAAGTCTATTCGTGAAATCAAAGTTTTAGTTTATTAGTATTAGTACACCATTGAAGAGTTGTACAATTTTGATGCTAAAAGTATCTGAGAATTCACAAAGGCTAATCTGCTGCATAGAGTAGAATACAAGTGAAATACCCACCATCTTCCAGATGTGTGTTCTGAGAATATTTTAAGGAAAATGGGGAACAATTTACATTCACAATCAACTTCTCCTGCTTGCGGTATGTCAAAGCTAATATCACTCATTGTCCTCGTGACTAAATTTGATAGTTAGAGAACTTTTATTTACCTAAAAGATAGCCAAAGGTACTGCTTATAAATAAGTGGAACTAGTTAACTAGAAAAGTAAAATGGTTAGGCTATACTGATAGTGTAAAAGTTTCTTACACTATCATTTTATATGATTTGAATGAGTCTGGTAAATAATAACATGATAAAAACGGAAGAAGGTTACACTGTATTACTGTCATTTATTAATGAACATCTATTGAGATCAGCCAACATCTTGTTGTGGCTTAACTGCAATACACAAATTGAGAAATGAAATACTCAGACCAAAGGCCACCAGTGAGGTACTGACTAGATTAATTTAACCAAAAGAAGAGGAAAAAAGATTAAAAGAATCCATGATCATAACCAAATGTATGGTTATGAGGGTAATTTGAAGCATCCATAATTGGCTTGATGTCATAGTTATCAAAAATCCCAACACCATTCTCAGCTAAGAAAGATGAAGAGCTAAGAAAGATGAAGAATTACTATTCTCAACCATAATCTTGCTTGCATGAGTCATCACATTCTTTTTCAAGTCTTCCATAAAATATTTTAATTGCTCAAGCTCATGATAGGCAAGTTCACCTATAGGGGCTTCCCACCAATATTGGGTTTGACAAGTTTTCCTCATTTGATCAAATGCTTCACTCTTTTTCTTCTCAACTTCAAGCTCATCAAGAATTTGAGTGAGTTTCAAGTTGAGCTCACAAACATTGTGATGTCTATGAGCCTCAAAAAGATGAAGTCGATTGGAGATTGGATGAGGATTTCGTGAAAGAAACCTATCGATAATGAACTCAACATTAGTGTGGCCAAAGGAGTAAGCTTTTCTTGCAGGGGAGAAAACTATAATGGCAATTTCAACCCCACATAGTGTACATAGTTCACTAGCTTTCTTGAAAAGTCCTGAACGACGTTTGGAGAAGGTAACTTGGAGGTGATTCTTGACTTCTATTTTGGCAATTTTGATCTTTTGCCGACCCATGCTTGGCTTCTTTGCCATGGCTAAAACTTCAAAAACAAAGACAATTCTTTTTAGAAAGGAAGCAAGAGACCAGTTGTGGGGATTGGATTGAAAGTGTAAACATGTACTATTTAAAGGGGCTTTGGTATTTACTATGCAAGCTTGCTACATAATTGTCTTTAAATGTTTTTACTACTGCGTCTTTCTTGCATAGCTGATCATGATGAGTTGATTTGGGAGTTACAATATCTTAGTGTCTTAATGCATGGATAAGGGAAACTCAATGCACCTTAGTTGGCATTATCAAAGTAATAATCAATATTCCTCATCAAAGTCAACAGTATATTCCATATATTTTCCTCACATAAGTCAATAATTTATTCCATATATCCCTTAGTATATCAGTACTTACTTGGAAGTATTTGTATTTTGCAATTGCCAACCCTTTGGTTGGACCTAACGGGGCTAGTGATACTATAGCCTGGGGCAAAGCTTCTGCAAGCTAAAAGTGTGTTTTTTAAGTTTTTATTTTGGAGAGTGCTAAGTATTTGGCTGATCTTTTAGGATGTTTTTTAGTAGTAGCAGAAACTGCTTTAAGAAGCTAAAAAATAGGTTTTTCGGTGAAGCATTTTTTGAAAGTTTGGTCAAGTACAAATTATTTGCTCTAATATTAACAAATGTATTTTTTCAAATTGACAAGTCAGACACAAACTACTACGTATTCTTTAAAAAAGAAATCAAAAGCACTTATTACCAAAAAAGAAAAATCAAACCAAGCAGATTTTGTAAAGTTGTCCAAATATGCTATAACCATCATAATCAAGAGAGTGAGTTACCACTTGAAATAAATGATTAACAAAGTGAGAAAGAGAGAAACCGTTAACCACCATCAGATAAAAATATATGATTGGATTTAAGTTATATACATTGATACAATATTACTCTAAAATTTTATAATATCAATGTATTCTATATATGATAGTAATCCTCGGGTCCAAGATAATTGGCGTTTTAAGTTTGGGCACATGGATTAAGGAATACACTCACTCCTAAAAGTTAAGAGGACTTTTGACTAAGATACCCGTAATTATGATTTTTTTTTCTTCTTCTTAGGTTGACATAATTATTATGGGAATATGAGAATGTGTCACCATTTGATCAAAGAGAACTAAATAACCTTCTTGATTTTGTGAAATAAATTATTATTGGAAGTGAGTATCAATTAGAGAAATCGTTTGTTTTACTCATTTCACGCTCATTAAGAAAGATATGATTGGATTGAAAATTACCCATATTTTGACTATTAAATGTTTCTTGACATTACTACTAAAAGATTTTTATATATTATATTAATGTATGTTTAATATAAAATAGCAGATTAATTATTTTTTTTAACATGACATTTATTTTGGGATGGATGGATTAATACTTATCATAGAGATTTACATATATTATATTTTAGGTTTTACACAATAAGTGCATATAACTAAAATTTTATGTGGTTAAGGTAAGAAATCATTTATTGCATATTAGTTGTAACCTAATTAAGACAAGCTAGTCAATTCTCTTAGTTGGATAGATACTAATTATGATGTCGCAACCTGAGTCATTAGGTGGCAATAATTGTAAATATTCTGATGGATTACACATCATAGAAGTTACATAAAATAGAGATAAGGTTGTCAAGAAAGTGTAAAAATTGTCTTGAAGGAAATTGATGGAGTTGAATTCGACTGTTACAAACATTGGAGTTTCAACAAAACAAATCGAAGAGAACATTTCCTATAAGATGCCACACAATTACATATAAAGTAAATAATGAAGAGAACATTTGCTATAAGATGGCACACAATTACGTCCTCGGAGCAGAAAGCAAATGAAACTATTAAAAAAAAGCAACAATTATCTACATAAAATCCCTAATTACGTACAATCCCTTTTAAATACCCCACGTGTTCTTCATGTTGGGAATAAACCATACGTAATAATATTTTTACGGTATTTTAAAATGATTAATAATGTAGCACCGTGATACGGTTAATCGGCAAGAATAAAAATGACACCAAGATTTTACGTGGAAACTAAAAAGGCAAAAAAACAATTTTGAGAGGAGCAGGCCCGATATCACTATAGCAAGGATTTTACACTTTGTAGTATCAATAAAATCTTACTCTAAAGACTACTACACACTAAAAAAAATAACCCTCTTTTAAGATTTTCCCACCGACTAAAATATTCTCACCTTTTTCTATTTTTTTACAGACTATTTTCTCTGTCTGTGAATGCCCTGCTTCTTCTTTCTCTCTTTGTTTTGTGTGATTACAAATGGAAGAATGGCTCTCCATTTATAAAAAGAGACCCAAACTTGGCCTCCAAGCAAATAAAAAGGAAAAAGAAAAAGGATCAAAATTTGTCATCCACAAATTTTGCTTGCTCTACAAGTTCTTTTGTCATTAAAGCAAATTGACACAGGCCAGTTGCAATTAAATGGGATGGACATCATCAATCTCTCTCTCCAGCCCCATTCACCTGAAAAAGGTAACGTCGGGCATCTAGTTTGAGTGTATGCCGACAAGTTCCTTGCCTAGCTCGAACTTGTCTCTTGGTACCACCTTCGTGAACATATCTGAAGGATTCTCACTCGTAGGGATCTTCTTAACCTGCATAGATCCGTCCTCTATCTTTTCTCGAATCCAGTGATATCTCACATTGGTATGCTTTGTCCTTGCATGATACATAGTGTTTTTGCTCAAGTCTATTGACTTTGGTCATTGTCTGATAGACAATATGTCACGCCACGGAACCATGCCTCTGGCGTAACACGCCACTCGATGCACTTGATATGTGACCGAAGCCGAATCACATGGCTTATGTCAATCATCACGAGGGATAACATGAGCGGAATATAAAATGAAATATGATGAGCCTTAATAAAACATGAAACATCATCATATAAGATATAGTACTTGTTTAAAACGTAAATGTGGATTGTCATAAAATCTTGGGCCGGAGATAGCTATACGACTGCGAATCGACATACTTGTGTTGACTAGTCTTATAAGAGAGCACTACATATCGTGAATGCGAACTATAAACATACTTGCTTGGACAAGAGCCCCTAGCATACCTTAAGCACATAAACGGCATAAATGTAACTAATGACAAACCAAGAAGATGGAGGAAACCCCAAAGGGTGATACATGGAGATTCGAGTAGAGGGGCGTGTTTTAAACCTCTCGCGTGAAATGCAGGCCCCCGGCAAAAAACGGGACGTCATCTTTTAGGTTTTTAAAAAAACGAATGAAATAAAATGGCAAGAAATAAATGATGAGCAAAAAAAACCGCCTGAAATAATATATATATATATATATATATATATATATAT
>NW_026718554.1:0-13111 GCF_029784015.1 Lycium ferocissimum | reverse complement strand
AAATTCACATTTTGAACACTTGGCATATATTTCTCGTGCTCAAAGAATTCTAAGAACAGTACGCAGATGATCTGCATGATCTGCCTCCGATCGAGAATATACCAGAATATCATCGATGAACATGATCACAAATAAATCAAGAAAAGGTTTGAATACATTATTCATCAAATTCATGAATACCGCTGGAGTGTTAGTTAGTCCAAATGACATTACCCGAAACTCATAATGGTCATATCTAGTTCTGAAGGCTGTCTTTGGGACGTCTTCTTCCTTAACCCTCACTTGATGGTATCTCAATCTCAGATCTATTTTTGAAAACCATTTGGCACCTTGCAGTTGATCGAATAAATCATCGATCCTTGGAAGTGAGTATTTATTCTCTATCGTCACCTTATTTAATTGTCTGTAATTAATACACATCCGAAAAGAGCCATTTTTCTTTCTTACGAACAGCACTGACGCTCCCTATGGCCATGAACTAGGCCTAATAAAGCCTTTTTCAAGTAGATCCTTCAGTTGCGCCTTCAACTCCTTTAGTTCCGCAGGGGCCATTCGATAAGGAGGAATAGATATGGGCTTAGTATCTGGCAATACATCAATGGTAAAATGAATATCTTGTTCCAGAGGAAGGCCTGGAAGCTCGTCGAGGAACACATCGGGAAACTCATTTACCACTATGACAGATTGAAGAGTTGGCGATTTTACTTCTATGTCTTGAACCCGGACTAAATGATAGATTTATCCCTTAGCAATCATCTTCCTTGCTTTGAGATAGGAAATAAACCTACCTCTCGGAGAGGCTATATTGCCTTTCCATTCTAAGACTGGTTCTCCTGAAAACTGAAATCGGACCATCTTTGTTCTACAATCGACATTAGCGTTGCAGGAGGCTAACCAATCCATACTCATAATAACGTCAAAGTCTACCATTTTTAGCTCATGTAAATAAGCTATAGTATGGCGGTTGCAAGTTAAAACCACACAACTCCTATACACCTACTTAGCTAACACTAGTTCCCCTACCGGTGTAGACACCTCAAAAGGTTTGATTGGCTCAGGTTTCATCCTAATACAATTAGCAACATAAGGAGTGATATACGACAAAGTAGACCCCGAATCAATTAATGCATACACATTATGAGAAGATACTGACAATATACCTGTGACAACATCAGGGGAAGACTCAAGATCTTGCCGTCCCACCAGTGCATATATACGATTCTGAGAGCCGCTTGTACCGGATGCTCCTCCCCTGCCTCTACCGCGACCTATTGGTGCCTGCAAACCTTGCCCTACAGGGCGCACGGACGATGAAGAACCCGCTACTGATCCTGTAGGCTGGGTCCTACCTCTGCCAGCCATCGATGGACAATCACACATCATATGCCCGGTCTGACCGCAAGCATAGCAAGCATCCGAACCCAGGCGGCACTGTCTCGAATGCAGCCTACCACACTGATTACATCGTGGTAGGGGCAGCCTCATCTGACCGGATTCACCTCTATATTGGGAGCCCAAAATCCTAGAGCTCTTACCCGATCTCGAATAGATGGGGCGCTCAAATGTCTTGCCCGAAAATCGAGAGGGTGCACTGGTCGCTGATTGGCCCGTATGGCTGAAATATTACTGCCTTTGGCTCCCTCTGAACTCGCTAGTGGCACCAAATGATCTAGCGTTCTTATTGTGCCTCCTATCAGGATCACATTCGCTCCTTTGCGGCTGATGTTGCTCTTCCAAATTCATAGCATAGGCCTGAATACGAGCAATATCCATCCCATCCTGGAGCGAAGCTATCAAGCACTCCTTAACCAGATGTGGCCCAAACCACTCACGAATCAGTGTAAACGGTCTCCTATATCGGCTACCATGGCTGGGGCATACCCAGTGTTATGGCCCGTACTATGTACGTTCGGATAATTCGGAATAATTGCGAAAAGTTAAAGGTAAGACTATTTCCAAATTATTTTGGCGAACAAGTTGTTGGAGAATATTATTTATGAACATTATTATTGAGGAAATATTGGAAAAGGTTAAGGGCAAAAAAACGAAAATTCGCAAGGGAGTTCATGGTAATTTTGTGGAAGGCTAGGGTAGAATGGTAATTTCACAAAAGTCTTGAGAATCCTTGAAGATTACCATGTTGGCCAAATGGTGTGCCACATTTTTTTTATTAATAGGGGCTAATTGTAAATTATGAAAATTTCATGGACTAAAGCTTGTTGAAGAAGACACTTTGTCTTCTTTGTAGAATTTTGGGAAAATTCAAGAAAAAAGAAGAATACTCTAGAGAAAATAAGAAGGGGGACATGTGGAAACTTTATAATTGGAAGGGACTAAAGTATAAATAAGAAAAATGGCTAGTTCTTCATTATTTAAGAGTTGGAGAAGAGAAAAAAAAAGAAGAAAGAAAGAAGCAAGAGAAGAGAGAGGGACGGCCAAGAGAAAAAAAAAAAATTCAAGCCATCCAATTTTGATCCAAAAATTCCTCTCTTCTTGAATTCTTATCATGTTCAAGACTCTCTTCAATATGGTATAGTTATTTGAGCAAGAAAATCATTTTTGTGGCAAGTGGGAAGTTGAAGAAAGGTAAGAATTCCCATTCTTTTTTATGTGTTATGGAAGAGTTATATATGTGGTAGTATGTAGAACTCAATGAAAATCATAGAAATATTGTGTGGTGTGTGCAAGCCGTGGGTGTGCTATGTGTATGTGGCCGTGTGGCATGGAAAATTGGAAGGGAGATGAATTCATTTTATTTAGTGTATTAGTTGTGTTGTTATGGTTTTGTGATGTAAATAGAAGGTTAATGATTCTTGTTGGCTTGAGAATTTGTTGTAAAGTTGTTGTAGGAAAATTAGTGAAGTTATGGGAAATTTGTATAATTTTGGAAATGAATTGTTAAGATACAAATTATGATGATTGTTGATGGAATTGGAAGATGGAAACATGTTATGAATATGTATGTTGAAGATTAGAAGTTTCGGATGAATTATGGTTTTGGTGGAAAACTTGTATATTTTGTATATTTGGTGAATATTTTGTAAAATGATATGAAATGTTTCCGAATTGTATTGAAGTGATCTTGATTAGTGGATGAATATGAGAATGTTAGTATTGAATTGAAAATGTGAAGTTGGAATAGAAGTTGATATGTTATGTAGAGAAGAAGGCAGTTTATGTTAGAATGCGTTCCAATTCGATCGTTGATGTTATTGGTATTGTTGTTGGGTTGGTTCTTGAAATGGTTGTTGGTGTTGTGTTTTGGGCCGAGCCATATTCTCGGGACGCTATATGTATAGTGAAATACGTCGAAATTTCGGCGTAAAGAGAACAAATTCAAGATTGGAATTTTAAAGCCTCATGAATAGTAACTCGGTAAATGCGACCAAATTGCGGATTTTGGCGAACTTGGAGCAGGATTTGGAGTAGCGTAAGAGGCGGAAAAGGTATGTAAGGCTTCACTTTCTTTCTTTGGCATGCCTTAGACGTAATAGGCTTGAATATGTGCCTCGGGGACAATTCCTTTCTTAGAAATTCGAGATTGAAATTAACTACTATTCATTCAGTAGAATTGAATTAGAAACTGTGTGAAATGATGGAAGAACTCCCTAAACCTTTAAAGCTTGCAAGAGTAGGACCCGACTACCTCATTATGTTCTACAATGCACGTGGTGGTGTGACAATGTTCCTAGTATAATTATTTCCTCGGTTTTCCAAGAAATGGGCTGCGGAAACGCGTTTGTGGTTCATCGATGATTTTTAAAGAACTAGTTTGTATAAAGAAACACAAAATTGATTTTTCTAAAACCACTCCGATGGGGGTGTGAGATTTTAATATTTATACTTTCTAAAACCACTCCAAATCAAAGGTGCGGTGGCCTCGGCTTATGCATTAAAACGTGCTATAGCCTCGGTCCGTGTACGAGCGAGTGCAGGCCTCGGCTGATCACCGAGTGTGCTATGGCCTCGGTTCACGTACGGGAGTACTATGGCCTCGATATGTCAGTGAGCTACTTTTTCCAAAACCACTCCGAAAGGGGTGCGAGATTTTACTATTTCATTTCACTTACTACTTTTATCATTACTAATATGCCCGAAGATATGTGTTATTATTATTATTATGCCGGAAGCGGCAATATATATAAGGGGCCATTATTGATATTGAGCCGGAAGCGGCCGCCCGAAGGGGCCATTATTGATATCGAGCGGAAGCGGCGCTGCCCGGGAGCTATCATTATTTTGGGAAGCCAAGCGTATGTGATGTATTACATTACTTACTTTCCGGATTCGTTAGTTGGATTGCGATTATTTACTTAAAGCTTGTTGAGACTACCATGCATTTATCTATGTTTTCTCTTAAGCGAAGGCCATAATGAGCGTGATTGTGATTTCTTCCCTCCTAAATTGAGCTATGGTTATTATTGGTTATCGCTTTACATACTCAGTACATATTCCGTACTGACCCTCCTTCTTCGGGGGGCTGCGTTTCATGCCACGCAGGTACACCCAGACGAGTGAAAGACTTTGCTAGGAGCTGTTCCAGTGGGATTGGCGAGCTCCATCTCAGTTCGGAGTGTTGCCAGGTCGAGTACTGATGTCGTAGCATTTGTACATTCTAGAGACTTTGTAGACAGTGTCCTGTGGATAGTGCGTCGGGAAGTGCGAATAATTTGTAAATGTTAAAAGAATATGTATTTCCGGATAATGATTGTTGTTTGAAAAGTTCCATGTTTTAAGAAGTTTTCGAAATGGCAGGTTTTATTACGCGAATGTCTAAGGGTTCGCTCGACTCTGAGGAGGGTCGGGTGCCCATCACACCCTAGTAAGGTCGGGGTGTGACACCTAGCCAGAGAATTAAAACGGAGACTATATTCCCAAGCGCTCATATTCCCCTACTTGAGATTCAAGAACTTGTCGGCTCGGGCCCGTTGAACTTCTGGTGGAAGATAATGTCGGAGAAAGGCATCCACGAACTCCTGCCACACTTGGGGAGGTGCATTTTCCCTTCGCGAAGACAGCCAAGTGGTGCACCAGTGGACGACAACATCCCGCAGTCTATAAGAAGCCATTTCAACTGACTCAGCATCAGAAGCATGTATTATTCGTAGCGTCCTTAGCATCTCGTCTATGAAGCCCTGCGGGTCTTCATCCGGCTTCGACCCATAAAATTTTATAGGATTCAGGATAGTAAAATCACGGGATCTTGCGCTAACCGTTCTATCACCCTGGCTCGCGCCCTGCCACTGTGCCTGAGCGGCAACCAACTAGGTCAGCAACTAAATTGCCTCGGTCATCTGCTGGCCTGAGGCACCTGGTGGAGAAACTTGGGGTACTGGAACTGAAGCTGAGGCCCCTTCATGCTCCTCTGGTAAGGGTGGAGTATGAAAAGTCCGAGATGGAACCTCATTGTGGGACTCAACCTCTTCTATCTCTGCTGGTAGCTCCCGTTCAGCCCTCCTTCCAGCCACCGTCTTGCCCTTCTGGGCAGCTGTAGCTTTCCTCTTCATAGGCATCGGTGAAATCATAACACACGATTAGGAAAAAAAAGAAAACCTGATAACATGGCTCTATCGCACGATCTAAGATGAGAAAGAAAGGTCAATTATTTCTAAATGCCCGAGACCTCCCGGCCAATAAGTGTGACGCGCTTCACACCCATAAACAAGACTCTACCTAACGCGGCTCGCGCACACCTAGGACGAATAATGATACCACTTTTGTCACGACCCAACTGGAGGGTCATGACGAGCACCCGGAGTTAACCTATCGAGTACTTCTGAACCTACACCATATAATAACCTCTAGGTTAGCCATAAGCTAGCTCATATGTAACATAATTTGTAAGGATGAATATCACAATATAATGGCACATTATTATGTAATCACCAGCAATCATGCCCATAAACATAAGCCGTCAAAGCTATTTAAATACTATACACCAAAATGTACTGACAAGGCTATGAAATATCTAGATACATGCATCGGTCTACGAGCCTCTATATATACAGAATACAAGAATCCATAAGGACGGGGCAGGACTTCGTCGTGCCCAAGTGTATATACAAACAAAAGAGTAGTACCAATAAGCTGCAGCTCCGGTGTCACACCCTAATTTCCGATAGGGTATGATGGGCACCCGACCCTTACCTAGGGCCGAGCGAACCCGCTGACTAACGTAACACTCATAACCATACTGGGCCCACAAAACATAACATACGCACGAAATGAAAATTTTTCAGAAAACAAACATGCCTTTCGTTTTTTTTTTTCAAACCAAATAAAATCTGCAATCGTATGAAAACCGTAATATAAGGCATAACAGTGCTTCGGCTATATAGCCGCTTGCCAAACACATCGGTAGCATAATGCATACAAACACACCGGCTTACGTAGCCGCTTACAAAACAGACCCGACATATCATACACTCGACAACGTCCGCAAAGTCTCTATCATAACTTCGAACACCATACAAAGCACTCGACACGGCAAAGCACTCGTGAAGGAAATGGAGCTCGCCAATCCAAACTGAGCATCTTCCGCTAACAGCACCTACTCATCCGTGGGTACACAACGTGGCATGAAACGCAAACCCCGAAGAAAAGGGGGTCAGTACGAAATATGTACTGAGCATGTGAAGCATAGCATACATCAAACGAGGCCATAACCAAAGTAGGGAGTACAGAAAGTAAAGTCGTAATAACTCAACTACCCAAGTACTTACGTCTGACACACAAATCATACATACTCATACCGAACGCATCATAATATGTCACATGGAATGACATTAACCGATGTGGGATTTGCCTCATCATCGGTGATCAAACTCATCATAGCATCATACATTATCACATATCAAATGCGGCCCATAGGACCCGGCGGACAGAACGTGGTCGCCACCCTATCTGGCGCCACAACACGACGCTAACACCGAATTTCAAATCTCCGTATCCCCGAACACAACACATCATCACGACACATCATAAGCCATATCACAAAGATAACTCCATAAACGGAACCCGGCCCTATGGCGAGGTCTCGGGAACCGTAACACAGCATAACACCGGAGTATATTATAGTGCGCACGATCACATACCGGCCCGGGATCCGGTGAAGAAGGTAACACAGAACGCACGAACAGATCGTAAGTAACCACACGCATATCAGACATCATCACAGACTCAACCGAATGATCAGAACGAACCCTCTTTTTTTGAAAATCCAAAACCATAGTCAAAACAAGTTTTCTCCCGAATCTCGCTCGGGGCATATCAAACCGAACTTCAGAAACCGTTGTTACGTACCAAAATCATGGGCATAAAATCCTTATTTCCAACTCGACAGAAAAATAAATAGTCATAGTGAAGAAAATATTAGATTTTCCGAAAAATCCATAAAGGTAGCATAGAAAGGCCGCGGGCCCCACGGACGGAGCCGACCCCGTCCGAGCCCGACTACGAGGGGTAGGGGAGAGTGATGTCTTATGAACTTACATATTATGTTTTGGGGCGTTTCGAGGTCGTATGCAAAAGTTACGGACGTTCGTAGTTTCGAAGTCGTTTAGGAACAAGTCTCTTTTGAAAACAAAATTCTTTTGAAAATAGAACTCTTTTGACACCTTAGAAATTTAATCCTACAAAAGACATAAGGGTCATAACTCAACCGCGTTAAAGATACGAACATCAAGGAACTTATACGAATCGCTTACGCAAAGATTTCAAACTCAATCATATCCAAGACATACAAACCATACTAAGGATGCCAACATCAAAGCAAATATGAATCACAAATATATTCGAAATTTACGAATGGAATTTCCCAGGTACATATCATGTTATACCTTAATTTCGTCTAAGACATGCCAAAAAGAAAAGAAGGGTAAGCTTCACATACCTGGTTTGCTTCCTAGGCTAATCCATACTCAAACCTCGGCTGCTCAAAATCTACAATTACATCAATAGGCATCGAACATTAGCCATAAGCGTCGAAGAATTCAATTCCAAACCACTACTTTTTCTACGGAATTTGAAATCGCACTTCCCCTATAACTTGGACGCCCCCGAGAATTTAACTCGGCCAAATCACAACAACAATACCAACAACCATTTCAAAGAACATCAATAAGTACTTTCAAACGCATTCTAACACTAACAAGTCATTTCCACATACTTCGACAACATTCCAATTATATTCAACTTAACTACATATTTCCAAACTAATATCAACGATCGCATATTCGAATAACAATTCAAACCTTTCATACACAAATCAATAACATTTCCCACAATCCACAAAATTGTTCAAAACAACCCAACCAAAACATAAGGCAACCCGAAACCTTCCAAGTCCAAGGAAATATCAACAACGCATTTCTTTTCTTCCAAACTCATAAACCATACTAACAATTCACACATTGACAACATTATCTTCCACAAATTCATGAAACTACATTAAAATTTCTTAAGGTTCTAAATCAGCCCACCAACAATTACAACACCAACTTGGCACCTTAAACTCTCATTTACATCATTGCATTCACGACGACAACAACCAAAACACACTAAATAAAACTTGTTCTTCACTCTCTTTCCGCACTACACATGCACGACCACCACACAACAATTACATATTCAACTTGAATCATTCAATACATTCATTCTCATCACATAATCCATGACAACAACGACCAAAATACCAAGTAAAATCAATTCGCTATAAACTACCAAAAACAAATTTCCCTATTCGGCCAACACCAACATACATCAATTCCATGATTTTTCATCCATTTCTTCACACTACAACACATTCAAACATGCTAAATACAATTCATTCTTCATTCCTACACACTACTACATACACACGGCCAACACTTCTACATGCACAATCTCATGAATTTCTTTCACTTCCACATACCATAACATGTACAAACCATCCATAAAACACATAAAGAAAATCAAACCTCACCTTTTGCCTTAGCTCAACCACTCGGCTAGAGTTTACCAAACGACAAAACGAACGGTTCAACGACTCCAATAACTATCCCACGTTGTGAGACCTTCCAATTAGTATGCAAGCTTAGAAAAAAACAATTTTTCATGGCAAAATTTTATGGGGCTGGATCGGCTGACCCCTATCTTAGCCGTCTCCTCCTTCTTTTTTCTCTCATTCTCTTGAACTTTCTAGAGATGAAGTGAATGATGAAGATGACTTGATCATCTTTCTCTTTTCATATAATAGCCAACCATGTGGCCATGGCCCACTCCCTACATGGCCGGCCACATGGCTAGGAAATTTCATGAATTTTGGCCAATATTTTCCATAATTCATTTCTAGTCCCAAATTCTTCCAACTTTCATTCTATAATTTTTCCTTATTCCAACCTTACCCTTAACACTTCATACCAACAAAAGATGAATATGCGTCTTATGCATTGAGACAAAATCAACAAAACTGAAAATTAAAAGTCTTGTCCATAACTCGTCGCAACCAACTTAGAATATTCCAACGTACAAAGTACGGGGTATAACACCGGGACAATTGGAGCCTTTCTGACACTCCACTGAGAAAGCTCCTAAGGATCGAGTTTGTCTACCTGTCTACCTGCGGGCATGAACGCACATCCACAAGAAAAGATGTCAGTACGAATAATGTACTGAGTATGTAAGGCATGAATAACAACATAACAAGAAATATGGTACATAACATGAGATCAAGATAACCTGTACATCTGATCTCCTCTTAAGGAGGATACCACGCATGCCGTCTTTAACTTTTTAAATCGACAATTTAAATATATACAAGTAAACTGCCCGGCCATATAGGCACGGTGTTGTCATCATTAGCCCGTGTTCGGGGCGTAAACTGCCCACTGCAGTAGTTTATCTGCCCAGCCACCTATAGGGCGGCGCGGTGTTATACTGCCCGGCCATGTAGGCACGGTGTTATTAAAATACATCAAGCATGCATGAGAGGCCAATCAAAATCTACAACTCTATCGGAGTGACGTAAGGTCGGTAACCTCCGATTATATTATGGAATAATCATCATCACTATATCTCACCTTGAATGAACAATTATTATAAGGGGAGATCAACAACAATGAATAAAATCGAGAAAATCATGAAATAAGCTCAATAATCTCATAATAGCATTAAAATCATAAGCTTTGGAATTTCTAGAATTAAAATCATCATCATCATGATCATGATCATCATAGAAAACATCTCATCTTTAGTATCATAAGAAGCTTTTAAGAATCATGAACTTCTAACTTTTGGAATTAAGAAGGTTATGAAAACATATAAAGAATCATAACATAGGAATCATGCCTTTTGAAAGAAAGGAACTAGCCTTAACATACCTTTTCGGTCGCCTTAACTTTAACTACTTAACGCTTGTCCTCCCAAGCTCGTAAATCTACATTCAAGTGAATTTATGTTATTGTTAGGCTTATCGTCATATGCTTATCTTAAGCGTTCAAATTAGCCCCTTTAGGATCTGCCGAAATTCAGGCAGCATCTCCCCTGTTTATACTATATCCCAAAGATTACTAAGGGTCATCAAACAGCCCAACAACAATTTTACACCCCAGAAAGAAGTTCGGGAAGTCTAGTTTCCAACACAACAAATCGCTCCTCAATAGGACATCGGGGTAAGGAGATATGGACGTTACAAGTCCTGGGCCGGCGGCATTCCGGGAAAATGGTGCCGCGCGAACGCGCCAGGGAGTGGCGCGAAAGCGCAGAAGGCCAAGGGCCAACACAGCGCGAACGCACCACTACGAGGCGCAAACGCGCTGAACTATTTAGAGGCCCAGGTTAGGGATGAAGGTTATATTATAAGAGTGCAAGAATAATATGCATATGACATTTGGAGACCATATGGTGTAAATCAGGTAGTGTGTTGCTTGACGAAAAGCCCTCGTTGCTATACGCTAAGTGGGTCCCACACGTCGGTGTTTTATAAAGGACATATGAAGATACATATTAGTAGTACATGGAAAGTTGAACAAGTCCTAAGAAAGACCCATAAGCCAAATATGGGCATAAGCCCTCCAAAATGCCATTATAAGTTTCAAATTTGGAAAACCACCAAGAATGAAAGTTGTAGATAATTGAATTAGCTTTCCAACCATAGGTCGTGGGCCCTCACACGATATCGGGATCAAGAGTTATGACCTTTTTACTGAACGAACGCGCAGTCAGAAAAATTTGGCCTGCGCGAACGCGCCCAAAGGGGGCGCGATCGCGCTGAGTTAATTTTATGTCGGTCCAGGCAGAACCTGGACCGTTCTATAAAAGGGGGAGGCCCCCTATTTTCACACCAAACACACCCAAACCTCCCCAAAACATCCAGAATATTCTCCAACTTTCCAACATCAACTTTTTTGTCACACCCTAACCTTATTAGGGTGTGATGGGCACCCGACCCCACATCCGGAGCCGAGCGAACCCACAGACTCTTATTTCGCACATAAATTTTTTTTTTCAAATAAAGACAAAATGCAAAATGTAACTTTCAGGAATAATTCCTTTCGTTGCTTTCAAATTACACAAATTTCGTAGTCAAACAAAACCAATCACATATGACGTATCTACCGAGGGAGCCGCTTGCTGCATCGACAACCAACACCACGACGCTCGTCTCGCAAAGTCTCTAAATACGATCCGAAATCATAACACAAACTCGACTCGGCGACCTCCGGAAAACGGAGCTTGCCATCTCCGCCGGAACATCTTCTATAACGACTTCGGCCATCCGGGAGTACCGCGCGCGAAACGCACCCCCCGAAGATAAGGGTCGATTAAAAATGTACTGAGTATGTAAGGCATGCAACACAGGAAACAGAACCATAACTGAAACAAACAGGACTAAAAGATAAGTACATTAGTCAAAATGCCAGACGCCTATTTCTCAGACACAAACCAGACATATCTGTCCCATATATCAGAAGGAGTACGGAGGGGTAAGTAAGGCACCGCAGTACTAAAATGCTTATTTTACAATTACGATCGCATGTCCGAAGAGGCTAAAAAATACGAGCGCACCGGTGATGTCACACGTCGACGGAGAGCAGAACGTACGTAAAGCTCGTACGAGGTCATATATCGGACGAACTATCGAACGTACCGAACTATGTCGAACATACCCGCAACTGTGAGTCGACATACCGAGTCGTGTCGGTATTCAGAATCGTAGTCGTACGCATGTAAGTATACCGCATGTATCCGTGAATGAGCGTACGTACAGAGATACATCGTACGGTATTCGTAATCAAAATCGCAGTATGCTGGAGGCATAATAGGCGTAGCCTCATCAAAATCGGTGTCCGAATATCAAAATGCTTATTTTCAGACCACGTATTATGCATACCGCATCATATATCATCATAAGCATATGTCGATAACAGATCCCGCCCTCCAGCCGAGGACGCGATAAATGCAACCCGGCCTACAGTACGGGACGCGGTGAATGTATTGCATCATATGCCATCCCGGCCACCGTCCCCACATCATCGGATCATAATATCATATGCGTAAACGCAGCCCGCCCGCCGGCGAGGGACGCGGTGAACAATGCAGAGAAAAGCACGATAATGCAACGGCCCGGACGCAGCGAATGATACGGATACATATACGCAGCGCGCACGATAACGAATCCCGGCCCGGACGCAAAGCCGAACGCACACATTGAGCCTTGCACGAGCGAGTCGTGAGAAACCATATGCACATAAATCCGGACTCAATGGATAGGTATAACGACCGACATCGTAGGATTCGTAACAAGTTTCGGTTCTTTCGAGTTAGTATCGGAAAGTTATGAGCATTTTAAAATACGAAAACCTCTTCGGACTTTTTAAGCGATCCAAGATCGATACGAAGAACGTAAGACCTACGAGGCACCCATATCGAATACCGAGTCACTCGTACTCACACCCAAATACTCATAGCGAGAATACTTGTATCGTACACTCATACCAGATACTCATATCGGAGTTATCATATCGGATTGCTTATACCGAATACTGGATCGGGATACTTATGTAAGAACATACATATATCGTAATGATGCTTATATCGAATACTTATATCGAAATACTTACATCGGAATGCT
>NW_026718553.1:0-12829 GCF_029784015.1 Lycium ferocissimum | reverse complement strand
TTCTCTTAAAACCCCGGCAAAAGGGTTTGTGAAAGGAAAAACAAGACACTTGAAGATATGTCCCGAACCATATTGATTGCGGGTTGTGTGTCCAAGAAGTTATACGGGGTAGGCATCAACGTACTTGTTACTTGATTAATAGATGCATGATCAGGTCCTTATTTGGAAAGACTCCGTATATGCTACTCAATGGGAGAAAGCCTAAGCTGAATCACTTAAGAGCATTTGGATGCAAATGCTTTATACTCAACAATAGTAGGGAAGCCTTGGGAAAGTTTGATTCTAGAAGTGATGAAAGAATTTTTCTTGGATACTCCTCTCAAAGCAAGGCTTACAGAGTCTACAACATAAGAACACAATGTGTAGAAGAGAGTGTGCACGTGATCTTTGATGAATCAAATGAGTTGGGTAACAAAGAGGCACACATTGATAAAGCTGAAGATAGTGAGTTCACAAAAGTCCCTGATGAAGCTATCAAAATCTCAAATGGAATGCCTGAATTGATGAGTCAGATCAAACAAAGTGATGAAGAAGTTGCAGTAGAATCTCCAGAAGGGACTAAGGAACCTGGTCCCCCCATTATTTCTCTCGAAGCTAAAGATCAGGTAGTTGATGTGGTATCAGATACTTCTGAGGTTGAACAAAGAGATGGAGGTCATACTCTAGCTGATGTCAATAATGAATCAAATATGGAGGACCCTGGTCCATCGAATCCTGAGGTTCAAATTTCCAATTGGAAGCACAATGGGTCCTATCCTCTCCACAATGTCATAACTCCCTTAGACTCTGGTATTTAAACTAGGTACATGGAAAGAAATATATTGCCTTATCGACCTTTTCTATCTCAAATTGAACCTAAAAACATCAAAGAATCATTGAAAGATGCGAACTGGATAGCTACTATTCAGGAAGAACTCCATCAATTTAAGAGAAACAAAGTGTGGTACCTTGTCCCTAGGCCTTCAGATAGAATAGTAATTGATACTAGGTGGGTACTTCAAAATGAACTCGGTGAATTTGGAAACACTACAAGGAACAAGGCAAGGCTGATAATTCAAGGCTACAATCAAGAAGAAGGAATAGACTATGATGAGACTTTTGCTCTTGTTGCAAGAATGGAAGCAATCTGGATCCTTATTTCCTTTGCATCTCATATGGAATTCAAACTGTTCCAAATGGATGTCAAAAGCGCCTTCCTTAGTGGATACTTGAAAGAGGAAGTCTTTTTGAAGCAACATCTTGGCTTTGTAAGTCATGAGCATCTGACTATATGTACAAGTTGGACAAGGCTCTATATGGGTTAAAGATTGTCAAAATTTCTTCTTGAAAATGGCTTTACAAGAGGAAAAATTGACACCACCTTATTCTTGAAGCAAAGAGGAAGAAATCTGTTGATTGTGCAAGTTTATGTTGATGACATCATTTTTGGTGCTACAAATGACTCTATTTGTAAAGAATTTTCCAAACTCATGGGAAGTGAATTTTAAATGAGCACGATAGGAGAGCTGAATTTCTTCTACGGGACCTCAAGTAAAGCAAACCTTAAAATGCACCATGATCAGTCAATAAAAATACATCAAGGAGCTGATTAAAAGATTTGAGATGGAAAATGACTATTAATACACCCATAGCCAACCTACTCGGCTAGACATGAATGAACATGGTTCTCCTGTCAATGAAACCATGTATTGAGGTATCATTCGATCCTTACCTTACGTAACTGCCAGCAGACCTGACTTTGTCTTTAGTGTTGGACTGTGCGCTAGGTTCTAATCAAGCTCAAAGGAATCTCATTTGAAGGCTACAAAAAGAATTCTGAGGTATCTCAAAGGGACCTCGGACCTGGTCCTCTTGTATTCTTCAGGAGATAACTTTTACTTGGTTGGATATGATATGCTGATTATGCTAGATATCTGGTGGATAGAAAAATCACATTTGGAATGGGACATTTTTTAGGGTCATGCCTAATCTCATGTGTTTCTCAGAGTTTTTGCCTGTCTTTTTAAAATTGATAGGGAACACGGTTCTGTGACTCGCTAGTAGTCTCTTTAGTACTTATATGCTTTTTAAATAACTTAAAGTAGTATGTTATTAATTCCGCTTCTCGTTCAAATCTCAAAACTTCATGCTCGAACCTAACGCCCTCTTCCCACATCCGATCACCATCGGTTCCTTCTTTCAATCACTTTTATCTCTCTCTTTTCTAAAATTCCTAAAGTACTTTGCTTCAATCTCTCTCTCTTTCTACTCACAACAATTACCAAAATTATACATTATTCCTTCCCTGTGTCTTCTTGCTTCCAAGCCACTTATGTCTCAACACGATGCGTTATCTCCCTTTGAGCTTAAAATGAATCCCACCTTCTTACCATCCAAAAACCCAGCGTCACCAGACTCAACACTGCAGGAATCATCCCCAAAAGACCCCATCCTCACAAATCAAATCTCTTTTGTCACACCAACAAGGCCATCGATTTCTGGTCTCCCTAAGCCTCACACTCACCAAACCATAAAGAAATTTGTGTCCTCCTCTACAAACCCTATTTTCATTGACAAGCTAGGCTCTGAAGAGAGTGGTCAGACAGTTTCCATCTCGAAATATCTTCAAAACACTGATGAGATCGAATATAAAGATGATGATGTCGAGGTTTCCAGTCAGTTTACGGTGGCTAAGGTTGTAGGTACAAAAGATCAGGGTACTATCGTTGAAAAATCGATTCCTAGTGATATAAATAAAGCTGACAATGCTGGTGCTACAAAGGATGAAGAAAATGGTGCTATTAAAGGCAAGTCTAAGAAAAAGACCTACTCGGTTACTCTCACTTGTAACAAAGGGAAAACGAGTCTTCAATTGAATTTGATAGGTCCTTGTTTGACAAACAACTAGCTAGGTCCAACATTTTGGATAGTGAGATCAAAATTGTGGTAGGTTTTGTTGATGCTTTGCAGGTTGAGGGAGGTTGTGCAAGGATTCAGGGGAAATTAAAAAATGGGCAGGCAAGGAGTGATATGAATGAGGGACCTGGTTCATCAATCCATGGAGAGTTGAAGTTCTCTCCACTCAGGACTTCTCCTATCTGGGACGAGACACTAGGGTCCTCAAGGGAACATTTGAATGATGAAGTACATCTCTTAGCTGTGTCTACCTTTGTAGTATCCCCAAGAGAGCCTTCTCCTGACCAGGAACCTGATTCCTATAGTCATCCTCACGAAACTGTTTTCGATGATGATCTTATCAAAAGTTCAACTTTTGGAACTTCTGGTGCAATGTCACAAGGTGCTGTCACCAAAAGGAAACACATTGTTGTTAAGGAACCCACTACTAGGCTTAAGAAAAGGGGTCAACTTGAGTCTGCTCAGAAAACCAGTAAATAAAAAAGTGTTGAGTAGCGATGAAGGGACGGTCATAACAAGTAGGCTCATTAATGAAGATGAGGAAGCAGATATGGTAAAATCTTCATGTGTTGGTAGGAACTCAACAAAGAAGATAGAAGGGATAGGCAAGAAAACCATTGATAAGGTTGCAGTGGTTGGCTGACGAGGAACAAAGGTAAAATAAAGAAGAATATGTCTCGGCCCTCAAAAGGAAGGGCGAGAGGTGGGCACTGGTTCCTCGAGGGAGACAAAGTATCCGGTCTTGCAGGGTTAGCGAGATTGGCGAATCTGAAACCTTAAACAGGTGTTGCTAAGCAAAGGTTTTGACTGCGCCGTTTGGTGAACGACGTGGATGAAGAAGCTGAAATTATTGAATTTCGATAATGGACTAATCTCTTGGTTCAACGGCACTGATGTGATTAAAGGCAGTAGCAAGAGTCCTATGCAAATTTGTGCTGCTAATCGATGATAACACTTAGTGATTGGCTGATCGCGATTTTGAGACGGATGAAGCCGCGTGATTCTTGGTGTGTAACGACCGGGATAAAAACAAGAGGAAAGAGAGGCTTCAGCGGTATTCAAGGAAGCGGATTGTCAAAAGGCGGCAAGAACTACTGGGGTCGTAGCCTCTATGTTAAGGAACTAAAGTGTCGAGTATCAACTCTGTTCGAGCTAGTCATCAGTACAAAGGTTCTCCGCGGGGGTCGAGAAGATCAATTGGCTTAGTCACGGACCTGGTTCTTCTTGAGGCATTAGCTATTTTCGATCGCATCAGCTTGCCAGCTCTCATAATAAAGATATCATAAAGTTTGTCAATGCAAGAGAAGGCAAGAATGGCCTTCCTTATAAAGTTCTTTCTCGCCCTAGGGGTTTTTGAGTTCGCACAAAATCCAAATTGGAAAAGCCACCATTGGGTCTCGAAAGCAGATGATCGCCATGGGCACCTTAGAAGAATGCGAATGTGTGCCAAAGAAGGGTAGCATTGGCAACAGCTCCACCATCTCTAGTTTAATTGAAGCAGAAGAAAAAGCCACTGAATAAATTCAAAGGCTTCGGTTAAAAAATACTCCGACGAGCAATAAGCCAGTTGTTACGGGGGAACGAGGGGAATGGAGTGGGGATGCGGGCTGTTAATGCTAAATTAAGGGCTGAAAATGCAAAGTTGTGGCGCCAGTTTGGTGCACTTCGTGACCAAATGGTTCAGGATTAGCGAACTGCAAATGAAAGGGTTGATCACCCACTTAATGCTCTTGCTCCTTAGTCTCCTTCCTATCCTATTCTCCATTCCCATACTCCTTAGCTTTCACAAGTCCCTACATTGTTATGATTCTTTGCTAATGGCACTGGTAATTTTTGTTGTTTAATTATCATACTTGCGTGCTGCTTAGACTACTGTTTTAATATGATTAATCAATTCTGGGCAATCACTCTGTTTTATGCAATGCTTATTTTAACTTATGATTCATGTATCTTCTTATGATATTGTTGTGTTGCCCAGTGATTAATGCTAACGCGTTTTTGCTTGTACTTGTGCTTATTCTTTTCAATGATGCCAAAAGGGGGAAAATAGGTCAAAAAGCCCTGTTTATTGCTGCTGATACTACTAACATGTTGTTTTGCTTGGAATATAGGCCAAATTCGCAGGGGGAACAAGTGGGAATACGTTCTTAAGGGGAACATCAATTCTGGGTTTGTCATCATCAAAAAGGGAGAAATTGATAAGATATGCTACTTTGTATTTTGATGATACGACAAACTCTCGAGGAATCAGATAGGGACCAAGTACTTTATCAAGTTCCCTGGGAGCCGTACAAGTCAACGCTACAGCTGTAAAGTAAACGTCTTGTACCCGATGGCGAGCAAAGAGCGAAAGGCACGGTTGCTAGAGGCCAAAAAAAAACCCAAGGTTGAATTGTCCCTATCCATTGTCACATGATCCTTACATGCTCCCCAATATATATATACAATATGTTACATTGCTAAACTTATACTTGAAAATTTGAAAAACACAATTATCTCAAGTGCTAGCTGCCACTGCTCTCCAAGTCTTGTCAAGAACAAAGCTGCTACAAACAAAGGACCAGATCCCAAAACTAAAGATGTCTTGAGTCCTTAGATTTGTTTTAGTCTTTGTTTCTTTGTCCACTTGTACTCCTACTCCACTTTCAAGAGGTGTCATCGTAGGATAGATTTCAACTTTTGTTGAGTTGTTTTCCATGGCTAGAGTTAGTCAAGTTTTGTAGCTTTGCAATAGAGTTATTGTAAAGGGCTTATAATAGGGTTATTGTAAGGGTGAGAGATTAAGATTTTTAATTCCTAGGTTGCAAGAGTTGCAATATGAAGTTGCTCTGTTAGTGAAGTTGAAATCCTACTCCGGTGAATCGTGGTTTTTAATTCCCTTGAGCAAGGAGGTTTCCACATAAACATCTTGTGCATATTTAATTTCTGTCCTTCATCTGAACGAACAGATAGAGAACCTAGTTCTCTATACTGTTTGGTGGACTCATAATTTGCATCACAAGCGATCTATTGCTCCTGCGTAAGATACTAAGCAACTCAGAAAATGGTTGACTTAAGTTATTGTATCTTGCATCAAGAGAGCGTAAACAATTTAAGTTCATGAAAGACTTCAGTATGAGCCCGTTTGGATTGGCTTTATAGCTTAAAGACATTTTACGAACTTATAAAAAATTTGAAAAAAATAAGTTGGGGTAGTCTAACTTATTTTTTTTTTTGGCTTATAAAACATTTTAAATTATGTGTTCGCTTTAGATAAACTAAGTTAAATGGGTCCAATTATTTTTGAGTTTATTTTAAGACAAAAATGACTTTTAGGCTTGTCACAAACAAAAAAAACAAACTTTATAAGCCAAGCTTATAAGCCAATCCAAACGGGCTCTATCCCACCTTGAATACCATTGCTATATAATCTAAGATGTTCCAAGGATTTCATGTACCTAAATCCACTCGCAATTTGAGCCGTTGCTAGAAAGATCTAGGCTAGTAAGACTAGTGAAGTTAAACAACCAATTATCGGAGATGTCAAGGATGGAAAGACGGACAGAGGAAATATTTGCTGATACAAGTGATGAAGGAAAAATTATACGGAGTTGACAGACGGACAAATGCAATTCCCTCAAATTAGGAAGCTTGATTATCTCTTGTAACTAGTTTTTTGCTTGCACATTGGATACACTTAGATCTAAGTACTCCAAATACACAAGATGAGACAGCCAATCAAGACTCTTGAATGTTAAAGAATTGACCCCGAGATCAAGAGCCCTTAAGTAGGTAAAATTTTGGAGCTAAGGAGGAATTAGGCTAGTAAATCGGTAGAAGCTAGCTTCAGCTGAGAGATTTAGGTACTCTAGTCTTTTCAAATAACTGATAAATTTTGGTATTTCGCCTCTAAAATTATTGGAACTAAGGTCGAAGTACTTCAAATATTGCAACTTAACCAATAATGAACTAATATTACCTGTCAACATGAGCAAGTTACTACCATTGGGAGTGGTTTCAATACTCCCAATACGAAGATTAAGGACGAATATATGGCCAGTTGTGTTACTGCATTTCACACCTTTCCAAGAACAACATTCCTCATTATCTTCTTCATTTCCCCATGAAGAAAGAGAAGAACTTCCCTCTCCTTTGGTATGCATAATTGTTTTGCATGATCCCCTCTTGACATTGATCCAAAAGCTAAACTTTTATGCAGGATCAGTGCTGACAGACAATTCAGAAGCAAATGAATTGGTTTGTCGTGTTCTTTGGTATTCATCTTTTTTTTTTTTTTTTGTGGGTGGGGGGGGGGTGTGGAAGAGCATGTACACAAAGAAAATGAAGGCTTGAATGTGAGGAAAAAGGATTGTTTACTCCTTGATATATACATTTTAAAACCAAAGTTTAGTCTACCCGTTATCACTTAATGGAAGACATAGTCTTGTCTACCCATTATCACTTAATGGAAGACTTGGTGTTTTTGTTCTGTAAATATAAAGAAATGACAAGGAATTTTTGCATTAATTGCAAAATAAATATTGAATTTTCTTCAAGACTTTATGACTAGCTAGCTGCAGTCAAGCTGACTCAAAAAGTGTTTACTAAGTGTCTGTTTAAAATCTTTTCCGCCCATGTTAATAAAAGATGTTAATTTTATCAACTTCTAATCTGATTAAGAGTCTATTTGGCCAATCGGCTAAAAACTACCTATTTTGAGAAGGGATTCTCAAGAAAGTACTTTTTGTGAGAAGCAATTTGTGCTTGGCTAATTTATTTGAGAAGTGCTTTTGATGAATAGATTGTGTTTGGCTAATTTTTTGACAAAAGTGCTATTGAGTGTCACATTACAAAAAAGGACAAGTATTAATGAACATTTACTATTAAGACTATTTATAAAAAAAAATATTTTAAATATCTATTATAAAAGACTTTAATCAAATTTTACTTTTATATAATTAAAATTGAAAAATAAATATTAAAATTTCCCATTAATATAATACATAAATAAATAAAATATAAAATATTGCTATAATGTCAACATGGTGATTTGAATATACTAAAAACATCAACCAAAATAACATTTAATAAAATAACATCGTCATTCTTTCAAGTACAAAGAGCTCTGCAAGTTCAAAAGAAAAATAAACATCTTTTTTTGGGCAAGAAATGAATTATGTCTGCAGCATAAAATTCAAAATATATAAACATATGACTTGATAATTGTAACAAGAATATGAAGTAACTGTAAGTTGTTTTGGAACAGTAAATGTATGATTGAGATCTCATTAAGAATCAAAATGAGTTGCTAGACATAAATATGTATACTTGGAAATTAATGAACGGAAAAGGCTCAAATATGCCATCGAACTATCGAAAATGACTCATTTATGTTATTCGTCAATAGTTTGGCTCATTTATGTCATCGAACTATCAGAAATGGCTCATCCATGCCATTTTCATTAACTTATGAGTTTTACAATACCAGATATGTCACTTGGCCTCCAATTAGAGGTCCATGTCGTTTAATTAAACCAGCACAGATTTGTGCGTCGAGTTTTAGTTTAATTTAGGATTTAATTTGTCTTTGGTTTAATTAAACGACGTGGACCTCTAATTTGTGACCAAGTGTCATATCCGGTATTGTAAAACCAACTTTTGAAAAATGGCATGGATGAGCCATTCCTGATAGTTCGATGGTATAAATAAGCCAAACTATTGATGAGTGGCATAAATGAGCCATTTCCGATAGTTCGATGGCATATTTGAGCCTTTTCCGATTAATGAATTAATGAGGGATATAATCGGTAAATATGTATTTATGATAGGAATATTTTCATCTTGAAAAAAAAGAGCTTCTGCTTATGCTTTTTTCAAGAAGCAAAAATTTTTAGCTTCTCCCCCACCGCAGAAAAAAAAAATTCTGCTTCTACTTAAAAGCATTTTTACTTATTGGTCAAACACCTCAAATTTTCATAAAAAGTGCTTTAGCCCCCAAAATAAGTACTTTTGGCCAGGAAGCACCAATAGTCCAGGTCACAAGGAGCTGAGAGTAAATTGTGAAGGTAAAGAGTTGAGAAAGCTTGTGCTCTAACACCTTTGATGCTCTAATGAACAATTCGATCAAGAGCTCAATACGACCACTCCCGACCCTTCATATTTCCAATCCGAAATTGCTAGAGTAATCAACGAGCCTCGGACCGCAAAGGTTGAGTAAAGCAAACCCAATAACCAAACCACCTATGGTCATAATTAACACCTCGGATCATGATGTTCCTTCCCAATATTTGAAGTCATTTGGAGAACAAATAGAAGACTTCAGCAAAAGATCTAATCTCTAAAGGGAATGACAACAATTTGGTGAAAGGTGTAGCATCAACCTCTAAAGCTAATTCTACAAATGATTTGATTGATTCCAAGGAAAAATAAGGGGAAACGAGTGCTCTTAGGTGAGCCGATTTAGCTGAGGAAGAAGAGCATATTACATCACTTCATATGAGTATGTTAAGTCCTCAAGCACCCGCATTTGTCTTTGTCAAGTCGTGCAAATTCATATGTGGCGATGTGTACTTTGATAGAAACTAAGCGTCCACCAAAACAGATAAGGGATCAGGTACCTTATCAGTTCCCTTAAGCAAAAACAGAAAGTAAACAAGACACGATGTTTACATGGAAAACTCCTTGCTCAAGGGATTAAAAACCACGACCTACACTGGTAGGATTTCCAACTTCACTAACTGAGCAACGTCTTTCAGATTACAAGCCTTTTGCAACTAAGGAATTAGCCCACTAATCCCTTCCCTTATAATAACTCTATTGCAAGCACTCACTTGACTAACTGTTGCTCCCAAATGCACACGCAAGTATACGCGGTCGTACAAGTAATATAGGATTTTTAGGTCCAGATATCGTACCCACAGAGACGTATGACTAACTATTTACTAAATTAAACGATACTAATTATCTACACAAGAAGCAAAATCCAAATTTATATTTATAAACTAACTAAAAATAAAAGAAAGCAAATAATGAACTTCAACCAAGAAAGAGCAACTTTTTATCGGAGAAGAGATAGATCTAGGGCTATAACCACAAACAATCCAGTTGAGTCTTCAAATCATTATACCTATGGGTTACTAGTTGACGGCTTAATTATAATTTCATGAGTATCTTCCGAGTTGTTCACAAGCCTGTAGATGCTACTATAATCCCTATATTCCTATGGTCGGCAGAGGTAACAAGAACGCATTTACTTCTCCATATTTAACTAAGTAGGGCTAAATGGTATATTCTTATCCTCATTAGCGAAACGATTATATCAAATAAGCTCTATTCATTCTTATTACGTATGCAAATTCCCTATCCCTAGTTCAATTCACACGCCACAGATAGTGCTCAACTATTTCATCAAATAATCAATCAATTAAGACCAAGAATAAATAAATAACCCAAAGATGGAAATTCAATTGATATAAACGATTATCAAACGTCAACTTTCATGTTTGAGCCAAAATCCTAGAACTAAAGAGTTTAGCTCCACATAGACATGGAGGAAAAACAACAAATCATCCGAATAAAAATGTAAAAATAAGTATTACAGAGAAGAGAAGGTGAAATCATGTAACTACGGCCTCCACGGCGGCTCCAAGCTCTCTCTAGGTCCAAAGTTCTAAACTAAGGATTTCAAGTTATCCAAAGTTATGTAAAAACCCTGTAGAATATCTATTTATAGGATACCAAAAGGCCTTCACTTTGGGAGACAATATTAAAACAGTGTCCCCTTGGTGTCATTCTTCATTTTAATCATTTTTCTTCTTTTCTTTTTCTTCCGCGTTTTATTCAATTTTGCTCCAAATCTCATCATCTTCACACTGCTTTATTCTCACTTAGTAAAAATATAATATTAGGCAAAAATCACAATAATTAATACTCAAAACAGAATTAAAAAGTACTAAAATATGAGGCGACAACGAACAAATATATGCAATTTAGGCCGAACATCACCACCCCACACTTAAACTCTTGCTCGTCCTCGAGTAAGCACTAAAACCACTCTCGATAAATCAATCCTAGGAACACCACCACTTTGATTGATACCAACAATTAGCCCCTCTAGCAACTCAAACCTTCAAATATATACTTCCTAATCATCATGCAAGATTTACACGTGAACAAACAAACAACAAACTTCTAACCTCCTAATCTCAGAGATGGATCAGACTCTAACTCATCAAATTTAAGCTCGCTTACCTATTCTGTCAAAGAAATCAAATAACATCACCTATCTATCATGAAACACCCCTATCAGGAGTATGACGGGCTCCGACCCGTAAGTCAGGCGATTTTCGGCCTACGGGTCGACGCCCGTCATACTTCTGATAAGGGTGTGACACAAGTGTCCTCACAAGAATAAATAGTCCGCACACTCAAATCAAGGAATGAATGTAAATTAAGGACTTAGCATCAAAGCACAACTCTCACGCTCACAAAAAAATTCACACGTATGCATAAAGAACCATAGGCTTGCCCATTATGTACATCTCTACTAATCAAGTGTGCTCGAATGGAATCAAATAGGACTTTAACAAGTTGTAATGTTGGCTAGGAGATGGGTAGGAAAACTATATAATAGTGACTTACACTTTCCTAAGCACTTTGCACTTTTAGACTTCATCACTCATTAGTTTCATCGCTTAACTTTATTTTTCAGCCCTCTCTTTATCAATTGTTTCACTAGTAATTCTCATCATATCAAGAACAATTCAAAAAAAAAATTCAAGCAATTTTTTTTTTCACATTCTTTCTAAGAGGGCCTTTTCATCATTTTGCAGCTATCATTGGTCACCATTTTTTAACTTGACCATCCCTTTCTTCAAATTTATCAATTAATATCACAAACCTTCTGCTACAGTTGCTCAAGGAATCGATGCAAAAAGTGGGGATTCAACAAAAAGGATCAAGGCAAAAATACGGCTAACAAATGAAAGGCTACAGGTTCAAAGGGCTAACTAGTGGTACAATTTCTGAAAAGGCTAAAATTTACAAGACATATCAAAGAAAGCCTATAATCATATTCTAAACAGAGCAACACTTTTTTTTCACTTCAATAACATGCAGGGCAAGTTATGATGCAAAACATGGAATATATGCAAGAAATCCTCACCACACATGGCACAATTCTCAATCAAGATGGATCAAATCTACTCTAGGACAGATAGGATCACGGCGAACTACAAAATAAGAATAAGCTATATACAGAGTCGCTAACCTAAGTGTAGATGTCGAAAGTCCGGTATCTTTTCGTTACTCAAGCACTCATAGGAAAGTACTACTCAAGCTTAGGCCCAAATATGCTAGTATCAAACAAGTCACAAGGGTCTTTCTTCTCTCTCCTTTACTACTCCTAAAAAACCTACTACTTTTAAAAATTATCCGGTTCAAACCCCCCCCCCTAGAAAGAACCTGTGCCATAAGAAAACCAAAGGGGGCGGATGATGTATGCTGCTAATGAAAAAAAAACTATAAAAGTAAAATATTTTTGAATTTTTCTTGGTTTTATATTATTTTTTTTTTAAATAAACAGCTAGGAAAAAAAATCCTATGGCATAATCATCCTTGACCTCAAAAAATCGGAAGTACCCCACCCCACACTTAAAAATATGTATTGTCGTCGATGCATGTATGATAAGATTCTACCTAGGAAACTCTAGAAAAATAAAAGAACAAGAAAATCAAAATAAAAGGTGGATGAAGAATAGAAATGGAAGAGTATAGATGGATAGATACTTGACCCAAGAGCAAGAAATCTATGGACAAGAAAGGGTATATTAAATCCTAACCCTTCCAATCGGATTTACAAACCCTAGAACCTAAGCAATTCGAATCAAGAAACGACTCAAATGAATCCACAAAATGAGCAAATATCAATTCGATGGAAATAAACAATTCACTTCAC
>NW_026718552.1:0-13119 GCF_029784015.1 Lycium ferocissimum | reverse complement strand
AAAGTCATGGTAAGATAAGGACAAGGTCATTTTCAAGAATTATTTTAATGTACGAGCCGTCGGGAATATTATTTATGACTATTATAAGTATGGAAATATTGTGAATGGATAAGAGCGAGAAGAGAAATTCGCAAAATGGGCCGTGGAAATAATGCGAAAGGTTAGGGACAAAATCGTAATATTGAAAAAGTCGAGGGGCAAAATGGGAATTTCACCCAAGTTTCATGAAAATTCTAAAGAGGCCATATTGGCCATGTGACAAAAAAAAAAAAAAAAAGAAAGAAAGATGACCAAAAAAAAAAAAGGAAAAAGAAAATAGATAAAGTCATATTTTTATTAAAAATTTAAAGAAAATTATAGAGAGGCATGTGCCTCTCACATGATGGGGGAAATCATATATATATATAGAAGGGAGTGGTCATCCTTAGAAAGGAAATAAGATGAAGAACAAAAAAAGAGAGAAAGAAGCAGGCATATTCGGCCAAGGTAGGGGGATTTTTCCCCCATGGAATCTTTCCCCAAAAATTATTTTCTTTATGTATCTCCATGTCACACCCCGATCTCACTAGGGTGTGATGGGCACCCGACCCCGTAACCGGAGCCGAGCGAACCCACTGACTCTTTCTACGTACCAATTTTTTTTTTGGAATCTCTATGTCAAGTATACATAACAAGGCTGCTGAAGTATTCCTTTGTTGCTTAGAATCAAATAAAATATGTAACTATACAGAACTTGTATCGTAGTACGGCATCGACTCCCGGAACCCACGACTCGTCGCAAAGTCTCTAACCGTAATCGAAATCTGGTACATGTGCTATGACTCGGCTACACTCCGGCCAAGTGGAGCTTGCCAACTTCGCCGGAACATCTTCTATAGGGACATCTACTCGTCTGGGGTACCTGCGCGGCATGAAACGCAGCGCCCGCATGAAGGGGGCGTCAGTACGAATAGTGTACCGAGTATGTAAGACATGGGAAGTAACATAAACAAGAGCATAGATAATAAGTAACAATATCGAGGGGTCATGGGTATATATACTGAGATAAGGATGTAACCTGTGCATAGGAACGCCCTTTTCAGGCCGGATATCATGCATGCTTGTTTTTCCTTTTTGAAACCAAAACATTTCTTTTCATAGGCATAGAAAGTAGAATTTATATCGTATCATAATGTATCATAGCATAGCATAGTATATCATAGTATCATAGCATAGCATAGTATATCATAGTATCATAGCATAGCATAGTATATCATAGTACCGAATATATCTACCGCCCACATAGTATAATTCCCGCGTCCGGCATCCCGCGTCGGGATGATATTAAGTCAAGTACGGATACATGCACCGTGAGTAACCCAACGCTCATAGCGCTCCGCCTTTCCCCAGTTTTCCCCAAATACATTTTTTTTATACACATAAATATATATATCATAGCATGCAGGGGAGCCCAAGAAAATCGTGTATCCATCGGAGTGACATAAGGTCGGGAACCTCCGATTATATTATAGGGTAATTAAGGGCGCTTATCTCACCTTGAAGGGATGATTAATATAAGGCGAGACTATTAGTGGAGAGCAATTTCATGAGAAAGTATAACATAGGATCATAGGGCATCGTTTGTGTACTTAGAATCTTTAAAGGAAAACACTATTCATGAGTAGAGCCGAGGATTCAAGAATAGCTTAACGTTCTCATCTCGGCACTAGAATCATAGACTTGGGACCTTTGATCGTAGAATCATCATTTTTTTCCATCATGGAGTCATAGTCGTTGTCTTAGTTATTAAGGCTTGCAATAATGTAAAACTTAGTTTTTGGAGAAAACGAGTATTTTGGAAAACATTTGTAAACTTTTAGGAAGGAAAATCATGTTTTGAAATCAAGGGACTAGTTAAAGCAACTATGATTTAGTAGTTAAAATAATAACCAAAAACTTTCCTTAGTTATTAAATGAAAATAAGTCAAAGGGGACAATAGGGAAGAATTCGGAAATAGTGGGCCCACCTCGGGTCAAATGAGGCGGCATATCAAATTTACGTATATTACAATTCATGGCGTCACTTGGGAGGGTCTTAGGGTGATCGAGTCCTATTCGTGTAAGTTCTGGATGTCCAAGAAGTTTTTCCAACATTTTATGCAAGTTCTAATTCAATTCTACTGAATGAATAGTAACTATTTTCAATCTTAGATTCCGAGAAAAGGAATGGTCCTCGGGACACGTAGTCGACTTAGTACGTCTAAGACATGCCATAGAAAGAAGGGTGAAGCCTTACATACCTCTTTCCGCTCCTTCTGCTACTCCAAATCCAAGCTCCAAGTTCGCCAGAATCTACATATTGGTCACATTTACCAAATGGTGATTAGAACCTTTAGAGGTTAAATCTTGAATCAACATTCATCCACAGAAATTTCGGCAGCATTTCCCCTGTAAATGCGCCATCCCCGAGATTCTAACTCGGCCCAATTCAACAACAACAACCCGAGAATGGAACTCGGCCACAATATTAACAACAAAACCAACAATCTTACAAACAACATTCAATTCATATTCAATTCATTTCGATTCAATTTACATAATGTTCCAACAACTTAATCTACTTACTACTTCCTCCAACACCTTCCAATTTCAACAAAAACAACAACGACTTAATTCTTTCTTTCAACTCATAAACTATATCAACAATTCCACACATTTATACATTACTTCCATGAATTCAAGAAAGCATATTGAAATCACATAACGTCTCCAAATCAGCCCACAACCATCTTATCTTCGATTTGCACCATCAAACATTCATTCTCATCATAAAATTCACAACAACCACAACAAGTAAGCTACTAGATACATGGTTCATTCTTCCTTCACAAGGCAGCCACCCTTCCTACACAACACACATATATACACGGCCAAGCCTCAATATACAACTCCCATAAACTTTATCCATTTCTACATCACATAATCCATAACATAACAATCAAAATGCTAAATAAACTTAACTCTTCACTCCTATGCCATCTAGCCTATACACGGCCTCACACACCAACATCTTCATTTCATGAATTCCATTCATTTCAACACACTATCACACGTCCATAACCATGCATAACATGTAAAAACAAGATTGCACCTTACCTTTTCCTTCCACTCCCACTCGGCTAAGATGTTCCCATAATAGAAACGAGCGTTTTGTTCACTCCAACAACCACTCCACGTTGACGAGGGCCTTCTATTTAGTAAGAAAGCATGAAGAAATATTTTTTCCATGATCAAATCCAAAGAGCGGTTCGCCCGGCCCCCTCTTTGGCCGTTCTCTCTCTCTTTTGTTCTTCAACTTTTCTTGACATTTCTTGAATTACAAAATGATGACCTCCACCTTATTTAGTCATCATATATATATATATATATAAAACATGGCACATGGCCGGTTGGCCTTTCTCCTTTCCTCTCAAATTTTCTAGATTTTTCTTCCTTTTTCTTTTAGTCAAAAGATGACTTATGTTATAAGCCTTGGTCCATATAATCACATGGTCATAAAATAATGGGGCCCACATACTTATACACACTCCACAAATATATAGTATGCACTTGTGCCATTTTATGAAAATTATTTTCCAACTTTTAGCCTCCAATTTTTCCTTATTCCAAATTTACCCTTAACGCTTCATTCTAATAATATATAAGCGACTTGCGCATCCAACCAAACTAAAAATATAACCTCGTCCTCAACTTCCCGCCATTAACTCGAAATATTCAAATGTGCAAAAATGCGAGGTGTAACATCCTTCCCCCCTTTTGGAACATTCGTCCTCGAATGTTCAACTAGCCTTACAGGGTCGCATAAGCACCTCGGGGGAGCTCCCTTTTTGAAGTTATTTTCCGTCCTTCACATTAGTTCTTAAGCTATCCAATACCGTTCTCTTTGTCATACTCTTTCTTTTTACATACGTCCATTTCCCGGCGTCGCACTACTCAAAGTTTGTGCGAACTTCTCGTATTACCTTAAACATTATCTGGACTTCTATCCACTCGTTGTCGGTTTCCGATCTCACCGGCTTATTTTCATGAAGGGGGTTTCATTTGTAATCTAAGCATCCATATCAAATATGTTACCGTGTCAGCTGTCTTTATCTTATCCTACACCTTCACATATACATATATTCAATTACTACTAACTAGCCCACAAGACGCGTCCAAACGCTGTTCAAGCCTATCCTAGTCCTAGGGCTGTGACACACTTTCTGTCTCTTTTGCGAACTAATCCACCTCATCTTACGCATCCCCTTAATGTCTCCACCCATCCATATATTCTTGTTCTCTTTAAGTTACTCTTAACTGCTCATTCGTCCCTTGCATCTCAATTTGTAGAGTTTTTGGTTCACTTCCCAGGGGGTCACCCATCCTCCCACCTTAGCACGCTTAACTTCGAAACTTTGGTGGAATCCGGTGCCTTAATGCTGATATAATCACGTCCACTTCCTCGTATGACCTTTACTACGATCCGGAGCCAATCAAGACTTTACAACTTCCGAGATATCTTCGTAATACGTCCTTTCTTCTACAATGACCGTTTTGCCCTTTTTAATTCTCGATGTCCACCTTCCGCCTGCTTGTATAACTATTTTCTGTCTGGCGCCCAGCTCCACGTAACAGAACAAATATGTTCATCCAGTCTCACCTCTTTTGACTTCCATATCATTCCTTGCCTCCTTTCGCCGATATTGGGCGCCTACGGTGGTCGACGATTAGTATAAGGAATCTTATTTCCTATGACTTGGCTCTATCGCACGATCACACGACGTAAAAGAAGGTCAACAATTCCTAAATGCCCCGTAGCCTCCTGTTTATAAATGTGGCCGGCTTCACACCCATAAACAGGACTCTACCGGACACGACTTTGCAGACAACCCTTGGACCGACCTGCTCTGATACCACTTTGTCACACCCCGATCTCACTAGGGTGTGATGGGCACCCGACCCCGTAACCGGAGCCGAGCGAACCCACTGACTCTTTCTACGTACCAATTTTTTTTTTTTTTGGAATCTCTATGTCAAGTATACATAACAAGGCCGGAAGTATTCCTTTGTTGCTTAGAATCAAATAAAATATGTAACTATACGTAACTTGTATCGTAGTACGGATCGACTCGGAACCCACGACTCGTCTCGCAAAGTCTCTAACCGTAATCGAAATCCCGGTACATGTGCTATGACTCGGCTACACTCCGGCCAAGTGGAGCTTGCCAACTTCGCCGGAACATCTTCTATAGGGACATCTACTCGTCGGGGTACCGCGCGGCATGAAACGCAAGCCGCCCGTGAAGGGGGCGTCGACGAATAGTGTACCGAGTATGTAAGACATGGGAAGTAACATAAACAAGAGCATAGATAATAAGTAACAATATCGAGGGGTCATGGGTATATATACTGAGATAAGGATGTAACCTGTGCATAGGAACGCCCTTTCGGTGCCGGATATCATGCATGCTTGTTTTTCCTTTTTGAAACCAAAACATTTCTTTTCATAGGCATAGAAAGTAGAATTTATATCGTATCATAATGTATCATAGCATAGCATAGTATATCATAGTATCATAGCATAGCATAGTATATCATAGTATCATAGCATAGCATAGTATATCATAGTACCGAATATATCGGCCTGCCTACATAGTATAATTCCCGCGTCCGGGCATCCCGCGTCCGGGCATCCCGCGTCCGGGATGATATTAAGTCAAGTACGGATACATGCACCGTGAGTAACCCAGCGCTCATAGCGCTCTGCCCTTTTCCCCAGTTTTCCCCAAATACATTTTTTTTATACACATAAATATATATATCATAGCATGCAGGGGAGCCCAAGAAAATCGTGTATCCATCGGAGTGACATAAGGTCGGGAACCTCCGATTATATTATAGGGTAATTAAGGGCGCTTATCTCACCTTGAAGGGATGATTAATATAAGGCGAGACTATTAGTGGAGAGCAATTTCATGAGAAAGTATAACATAGGATCATAGGGCATCGTTTGTGTACTTAGAATCTTTAAAGGAAAACACTATTCATGAGTAGAGCCGAGGATTCAAGAATAGCTTAACGTTCTCATCTCGGCACTAGAATCATAGACTTGGGACCTTTGATCGTAGAATCATCATTTTTTTCCATCATGGAGTCATAGTCGTTGTCTTAGTTATTAAGGCTTGCAATAATGTAAAACTTAGTTTTTGGAGAAAACGAGTATTTTGGAAAACATTTGTAAACTTTTAGGAAGGAAAATCATGTTTTGAAATCAAGGGACTAGTTAAAGCAACTATGATTTAGTAGTTAAAATAATAACCAAAAACTTTCCTTAGTTATTAAATGAAAATAAGTCAAAGGGGACAATAGGGAAGAATTCGGAAATAGTGGGCCCACCTCGGGTCAAATGAGGCGGCATATCAAATTTACGTATATTACAATTCATGGCGTCACTTGGGAGGGTCTTAGGGTGATCGAGTCCTATTCGTGTAAGTTCGGATGTCCAAGAAGTTTTTCCAACATTTTATGCAAGTTCTAATTCAATTCTACTTGAATGAATAGTAACTATTTTCAATCTTAGATTCCGAGAAAAGGAATGGTCCTCGGGACACGTAGTCGACTTAGTACGTCTAAGACATGCCATAGAAAGAAGGGTGAAGCCTTACATACCTCTTTCCGCTCCTTCTGCTACTCCAAATCCAAGCTCCAAGTTCGCCAGAATCTACATATTGGTCACATTTAACAAATGGTGATTAGAACCTTTAGAGGTTAAATCTTGAATCAACATTCATCCACAGAAATTTCGGCAAAGATTTCCCCGTAAATGCGCCATCCCCGAGATTCTAACTCGGCCCAATTCAACAACAACAACCCGAGAATGGAACTCGGCCACAATATTAACAACAAAACCAACAATCTTACAAACAACATTCAATTCATATTCAATTCATTTCGATTCAATTTACATAATGTTCCAACAACTTAATCTACTTACTACTTCCTCCAACACCTTCCAATTTCAACAAAAACAACAACGACTTAATTCTTTCTTTCAACTCATAAACTATATCAACAATTCCACACATTTATACATTACTTCCATGAATTCAAGAAAGCATATTGAAATCACATAACGTCTCCAAATCAGCCCACAACCATCTTATCTTCGATTTGCACCATCAAACATTCATTCTCATCATAAAATTCACAACAACCACAACAAGTAAGCTACTAGATACATGGTTCATTCTTCCTTCACAAGGCAGCCACCCTTCCTACACAACACACATATATACACGGCCAAGCCTCAATATACAACTCCCATAAACTTTATCCATTTCTACATCACATAATCCATAACATAACAATCAAAATGCTAAATAAACTTAACTCTTCACTCCTATGCCATCTAGCCTATACACGGCCTCACACACCAACATCTTCATTTCATGAATTCCATTCATTTCAACACACTATCACACGTCCATAACCATGCATAACATGTAAAAACAAGATTGCACCTTACCTTTTCCTTCCACTCCCACTCGGCTAAGATGTTCCCATAATAGAAACGAGCGTTTTGTTCACTCCAACAACCACTCCACGTTGACGAGGGCCTTCTATTTAGTAAGAAAGCATGAAGAAATATTTTTTCCATGATCAAATCCAAGGAGTTCGGCGCCCCCCTCTTTGGCCGTTCTCTCTCTCTTTTGTTCTTCAACTTTTCTTGACATTTCTTGAATTACAAAATGATGACCTCCACCTTATTTAGTCATCATATATATATATATATATATAAAACATGGCACATGGCCGGTTGGCCTTTCTCCTTTCCTCTCAAATTTTCTAGATTTTTCTTCCTTTTTCTTTTAGTCAAAAGATGACTTATGTTATAAGCCTTGGTCCATATAATCACATGGTCATAAAATAATGGGGCCCACATACTTATACACACTCCACAAATATATAGTATGCACTTGTGCCATTTTATGAAAATTATTTTCCAACTTTTAGCCTCCAATTTTTCCTTATTCCAAATTTACCCTTAACGCTTCATTCTAATAATATATAAGCGACTTGCGCATCCAACCAAACTAAAAATATAACCTCGTCCTCAACTTCCCGCCATTAACTCGAAATATTCAAATGTGCAAAAATGCGAGGTGTAACACTCCACTAATTCAAGGGTCCTCTGCAACGTGGTGTAATTATTTCGGAAGATAAGTCATTTGTTTCATCGATCTAGCACTTGAGTTAAGTGAAGAAGTTGGGAGAAAAAGGTATGATTCAATTCCTTTTCTATATGTTATAAAGGTCTTGTTGATGTTGTTGAATGTAAAAATGAGTAGACTTGATGAAAATATGGAAGTTGCATGAATGTATGTATACATGAATATAGCCGTGTGCATGTGTTGGTGATTTATATGGGCAAAGTTGAATTAATTTCATGTTGCATTCTATTTATGGATATGGGTATGGAATGGAAGTATTAGGGTGAATGATTATATTGGGAATGGAAGTTGAATGAATTTGGTTGAATTTGGAAATATAGGATATGGCCGTATGGTGCATGGAAGTAATGGGAGTGAATTAATTTTGTTAGTATGTTAGTGGTGTTGTTGTGATCATTATAATGTAAGTGAAGATGAAATGGTTTAAGTTGGCATTGAAATGAAATGTGAAAGGTTATGTCATTTTAGAATGATCTTTATGATATTATGGAAATAAAGTTGTAGGGTGCAAATTATAATTATTGTTGATGAAATGGGAAGATGGAAACATATTGTGAATATGTATGTTGAAGACTAGAAGTTTCGGATAAATTATGGTTTTGATGGAAAACTTGTATATTTTGTATGTTTGGTGAATATTTTGTAAAGTGATATGAAATATTTCCGAATCGTATTGAAGTGATCTTGATTAGTAAATTAATATGAAAATGTTAGTATTGAATTGAAAGTGTGAAGTTGGGATGGAAATTATTGAACTATGTAGAAGAGAAGAACATTTATGTTAAAAAGTATTGTGTTGTGATTCTCGATGTTATTGGCATTGCTTTGGGGATTGTTGTGGATGTTAATTTGGGCCGAGCCATATTCTCGGGATGGTGTATGTACAGGGGAGGTGCTGCCGAAATTTCGGCGGACAAGGACGAATCCAAGATTGGAATTTTAAAGCCTCATGAATAGTAACCGGCAAACATGACCAAATTGCGGATTTCGCGAACTTGGGACCGGGATCCGGAGTAGCGTAAGCGGCGAAAAGGTATGTAAGGCTTTCCCTTCCTTCTCCGGCATGTCTTAGACGTCATAGGCTTGAACGTGTGCCTCGGGGGCCACTCTAATTCTAGAAATTCGAGTTTGAATTTGGTTACTATTCGCTCGTAGTATTGAATTAAATGAGTTATGCTTTATTGTAAATAAATGCTCAAATGTTCGTAGCTCTTGAAAAAGGAACCGGAATGACTTGAAATCTTCAAGGTTAATGTAATGAGACATAATGACCACATTTCTAGGTTCGTTACCTGATTTGACCCGAGGTGGGCCCACAACACCCGAGACCTATGTATATTGCTTTATTTGTCTTATTTCCGTACGATTCTTAATAGAAACTTTTGACTAATGTTCTGAGTTTGTTATAAGTATTCGGTAACTCAAACATGGGCATTCTGGTCCGACTATCTGGGTATGAACGCTCCGATACGAAAGATTTGATATGAATATTTTGATATAAGCGCTCTGATGTAAATATTCTGAAATAGAAAATCCGGTATAAGTATGCAAACATAAGAGTGATATATAAGCTTTGGATATAAGTAAGTGGATATGAATATTCTCTGTAAGTCTTAATGTTCTTCATACACGACCCCGGATCGCTTGGAAAGTCCGAAGAGGTTTCTGTATGTTAAATGCTTATAACGCTCCGATGCTAACTCGGAAGAACCCGAGACTTGTTCTGGATCTTCAGATGTTAATAAGCGTATGTATTCATCGAGTTTGATTTCATATGCATATGTTTCGCACTACTCGCTCGTGCGCGACTCAATGTATCTTTCATCGAGTCCCGGCCGGGCATGTTATGATCTCGTGTGTACGTCACGATACGATTCGATTCACCGAGTCCCGGCCGTGACATGTTATCGTGCTCTTCTCTCGATTATTCACCGAGTCCCTCGTACTTGCGGGCCGGGACACGTTATTTGTGCATGTTGGTGATGATATGGGGACGGCGGCCAGATGGCATTTGATATTATCCACCGAGACCCGCGAGAGAGGGCCGGACACGTTATGTATGTTTGTCACGCTGCACTCGATCTGCATGATTCTACATTACCGAGTCCCTTAACAAAGGGCCGGGACACGTTATGTACCTATGGTTCTGGTATGCATGATTTTATCTACCGAGTCCCTTAATAAAGGGCCGGGACACGTTGTTTCCGTATATGACATCTGATTCTGCTATACATGATCCTATTCACCGAGTCCCTCGTCGTAGGGCCGGGACACGTCATACATAGATATGATTTATGATTTTGACATGCATTCTGTATTCTGTCCGATATATGTTATCCTCTCGAGCCTTCGCACGTTCGTACTCGTCCGATATATGTCGCATCCGTACGATCCGTAAGTTCCGTATTCCGTCCGAACATGATTTCATCCGAACATTCTCGTATGCTCGTACTTTTGTCCGACATATGACGACACGGGTTCACTCGTGTTTTTCGTACCTCTTCGGACACGCGATCCGTGATTTGTGAAATAAGCATTTCGGTACTGCTTGACTTATTTACTTTCCGTACCCTTTTGGTATACGAGACAGTAGGTATGAGCCGAGTCCGAAAGGTAAGCGTCTCCTATTCGAAGTAGGGTATTTATTTGCTAGTTACGTCACTGTTTCGCTTATAGTTCGGTTACTTTGTGTTGTATGCCTTACATACTCGCACACATTCCGTATCGACCCCCTTTCTTCGGGGGCTACGTTTCATGCCGCGCAGTACTCCCGGCATGAGCCGATGTGATTATAGAAGACGTTCCAAACAGGTGGCAAAGCTCCATCTTCCCGGATGCCGAGTCGAGTCTACCGATTTGATTTTCCGGATCTATGTTAGAGACTTTGCGGTACGTTGTGGGTATGGTATGTTAGTCTGTCAGCGGCTCCATCAGCCGACATGTCGATTTGTGTTATGTAGTTAATTTTGTATAATTACAGATTTTGTAAAATTTGAAAGCTTCATTATGTATTTCAAGATTATTCAGTTTAGGGATTGGAAAAAAAAATTTATGTGTGCCATAGGAGTCTGCGGGTTCGCTCGGCTCCGGATATGGGGTCGGGTGCCCATCACGTCCCATCGGAATTGGGGCGTGACAACATACTCAGTACATATTTCGTACTGACCCCCTCTTCTTCGGGGGCTGCGTTCATGCCGCGCAGGTACACCCAGGTGAGCTGAAGACATTAGCAGAAGGTGTTCCAGCGGGATTGGCGAGCTCCATTCTCTCCGGAGTGCTGCCGAGTCAGTGTATACGAGGGTTATGGTATCTGATTATGTTAGAGACTTTGCGAACGTGAGTCGGCATATAAGATGTCCGTTGTGAGCGCTCTATAAGTCGTTGTATTGTTATACATGATATTACGTATTTTATACGGTCGCAAGTGATGTTGATTTGAAAGATACACCGTATGTTGTTTTTCAAAAAAAAAAATTCATTACGCATTTATGGCCGGTTAGGGGCCCATTATGACTACGAGTACTATGACAGTTAGAGGGTTCGCTCGGCCCTAAGTCAGGGTCGGGTGCCCATCACACCCTATCAGAAATTGGGGTGTGACAGCTTCTCTGCTTGTTTCTCAACTTGAGTGTTCTTCACATAGGTCTTCTTAGATTCGTGCATGGGGCCCTTATTCTTTTTCCAATTGGAGGAAGAATTTCTTTTCTCCTTGTTGTTATTCCATGAGCTTACATAATCTTTCGACTTATTGATCTTGTATTACTTGAGACCCTCCTCTATTTCAATGACCACTTCAAATGTCTCATCAATGCCACTATAGTTGTGTCACGACCCAACCGGAGGGCCATAGTGGGCACGCTGTGCTAACCCACCCGGGCACCTCTTATCGTACATTCACATTCATATCTAGGTGAGCCACATGGCCTGCGCATAATTTCTATACATCAATAATACTAGTCTCATTGGGCAACGACACATTCATATCATCATCAACAACTATGCCCATATCCATATACGCAAGCCAACGAGGCTAACAAAATGATAAACATAATATATGTCACACCCCGACCTTACTAGGGTGTGGGCACCCGACCCTCCTCAGAGTCGAGCGAACCCTTAACGTTCGCGTTACTAAAATCTACCGCCTCAAAATTTTTTAAGAAACATGAAACTTTTCAATCAATAAACATTATCTAAAAACGCATACTCTTTTAACATTTACAAATCATCCGCACTTCCCGACGCGCTATCCACAGACACCGTCCGCAAAGTCTCTAACATATGCTAAAAACCACGACACGAACACTTTGACTCGGCAACACTCCGAACCGAGGTGGAGCTCGCCAATTCCGCGGAGACAACTTCCTAGCAAGTCTTCTCTTCATCCGGGTGTACCGCGTGGCATGAAACGCGGCCCCCCGAAGAAGGGAGGGTCGGACTGAATATGTATCGAGTATGTAAAGCATTACTAAAGCGTAAATCGAAAAGTACAACGTAAAGCAAGTTTAGGTTACTCGACATGAATTAAATATTTAAGTAAAATAGTCCCTTCGGACGTCGCTTCGCCTAACAATAATAATGGTGGCCCTTCGGGCATTGCCGCTTCCGCATAATGATAATGATGATAATAATAATAATAATAATAATGATAATAATAATAATAATAGTAATAATAATAATAGTAATAATATCAATATTAATCCGGCGTGCGCGGTCCGGCATACGTCTATCACCGCCCCATCGGACATGCGTCCCCGACGTAAAATGATGGCCCCTTCGGGCATGCCGGTCCGACATACGTCTATCCCGGCCCCATCGGACATGCCGGCCCCGGCATCCCAGCCCCTTCGGCATGTCACTCGCGGCATAC
>NW_026718551.1:0-13334 GCF_029784015.1 Lycium ferocissimum | reverse complement strand
ACCTCCTCTTCTCGGCTAGGGTCATGAATCATGCAAACGGATGCCTTGCTTGCTCCAACAACTAACTCATGTTAATAAGGACCTTTCACTTAGTAGGAAAACATTAAAAGAAAAAATTTCCATGATCAAAGTTGAGGGGCAAGTTTCGGCCACCCCTCTTTGGCCGAACTCTCCCTTTTTCTTTCTTCAACTTTTCTTGAATTTTCTAGAGGAGAGAATGATGGTGTGGTCTCTCCTCTCATGACTCATATATATATATATATATATATATATATATATATATATATATATATATATATAATTGTGCACATGACCATGCACATGGCCAAGCACATGGCCGGCCATGTGTTTTTTTTCTTCTTCTTTTCTCTTTTTTTTTTCCTTTTCCTTTTCCCTCCAAATTTCTTCAAATTTCTAGAATTTTCCAAGTGACAATGGATGAACTCTTGCCTTGTCATCATGTCCACATATATGTTTTTTTTGGTCACTAAGCATAAGATGGACACATGTTCTATTACATGGCTTGCAACAAGTGGCCAAGGCATAAGTGGGACCCACGGCCACATTGGCTTCTACAAGAAGTCATGAACTAATAGAACTTCCAAATTCTACGTTTGCCCTCCATATTCCATGCCAATAATATTTACAAGCGACTTGCGCATTAACACAAAATCGAAAAATGGCCTTGCCCTTAACTTTCCGCAATTGTCTCGGGTCATTCCGACGTACAAAATGCGAGGTATAACATCCTTCCCCCCTTTTGAACATTCGTCCTCGAATGTTCAACTAGTCTTACGGGGTCTCATAAGAACCTCGGGGGAGCTCCCTTTTTATAGCTATTGCTGTCCTTCATACTATCTCTTAGGCTATCTAATACCATTCTCTTGTCATACTCTTTTTCTTCATACACATCCATTTTCTAGTGTCCCGTCATTCGAGGTTTTTGCAAAGCTTCTCACACTGCCTCAAACACCATCCTGACTCTTATACACTCATTGTTGATTTTTCGATCTTACTAACTTACTTCGGTGAGGGGGGAGGGGGGAGAAATCTCATTTGCAGCTTTAAGCGTCCATATCAAACATATTACTGTGTCAATTGTTTCTATATCATCCTTGCACTTTTCTCACTCGCTTCCCCCCCTTTAGGGGTATGCTTATACCATTGTCCATTCATGCCTATTCCTTTTTTTTTTCTACACACGAAAAATATTATGCTACCTCTGTATCATTCAGAGCACACTACTCCTGCATAATCCTTCTCTCATTTTTTTTTTCAAGACATGTTCTGTTCACTCACGTTTATCCGCATCATCCCAGTCATTCTCTAACATTCATTCCACTTTATTTCTCATCCTTCTATAACTCAGCCTTTCATAGTCCCGTCACTTATGGTGCTCCTGTCCTCAGTTACACACGTCATAACCTGTTACTATACTGGTACCTCACTTTCTCTTTTTATTTTCTCTTTCCGTTAACTCCTTCTCTTCACCGACCTGATCCGCCCCGTCCTACGCGTCTTTTTAAGGTTTCTGGCCGCTCCGCATACTCTAATTTCTCTTAGACTACTCCAGTTTCTCATTTTCTCCTTACGTTTGAATTTGTAAGATTTTCAAAAAACTTCCCAAGGGGTCACCCATCCTGAAATTTCTTCCACTCCAGCACGCTTAACTTTGAAACTTTAATAAAATCTAAAAGGTTAATGCTGGTACGATCACGTCCACCTCACCGCACGACCTTCTGCACATGATATTGAATCAGTCGAAACCTTAACATATTCCCAAAACGCCCTCACAACACATCCCGGCAGCTGTCTTATTAATACATTCCTATTCATCACAGTCCTTTTTCCTCCGTACCCTGGTCTTAATCATATCACTCTATCCAAACCTACCAGTCCTTTCTAATCATCTCTTAGTATCACAAATCCGTTCCAAATTCCGTACTACCATATTTCCACCGACCTCTCATTTACTCTTATCATTAATTCCACCATTAACTTATTCTTAGAGGGCAAACACACACCCCGATCTCACTAAAGTGTGATGGGCACACCGACCCTTACTTAGGGCCGAGCGAACCCTCTTACTATCGTAACCCTCGTAGCTATACCGGGCCTTTAGCCAAATCATAAATACATAATATAGTTTTTTTTTTTTTTTTGAAGGGACAAACATGCTTTTCATTCTTTTCCAAATCAAACAAAAATCGCAACGTGTAATACTTTTAATACAATGCACAACAATACAACGGCTGATGGAGCCGCTCACGATCGACACCTTATACCCACGACACCGCTTCGCAAAGTCTCTAACATGACTTCGTAAACCATAGCGCGTACGCCGACTAGGCAACTCTCCGTGGGGCGAATGGAGCTTGCCAACATTGCCGAGTCATCTTTTATAACGTCTCCTAGCTCGCTCGTCGTACGCGCGCATGAAACGCAACAAGAAGAGAGGGTCCCCCGTAGCAATGTACCGAGTATGTAAGGCATGAATGAATATAGTAAAGAGATATAACGTATGAATAATAACATACATTTAGAACTAGTTATGGGATAGAAGTAACCGGTACATATGAATGCCTTCTTGGCCAGGTATGCTTAGACTTTTTTTGAAAAAACGGTATTCCTTATTCACATATGCAGACTCTAACATTTCGGTTAAACAACATCCTTTGATCATCCGTCTGTACGCCGAATACATCGTCGATCCCTCCCCTTCATGATCCCAACATGTCATACAATGCACAACGGTGTTTCTTATTCTCGTACATAGAATAGATATTCGGAAAAATGACTTTTTACTCGCATTTACGTACGCCGAATTCATCGGCTCTCCCACCCCCCTCCCAAACGGGTCCCGAGAATATCACATTACATATATATATATGTCACATTACCGTACGCCGCGTACGGCTCTCCCATAACCGACGGCATCCCGCGTCAGGATGATAAGCGTCGAATCGGTGGACACAGCTCCCATTCCCCACATATACATTCAAAAATATCATGCATCATATACATTTATCATATACGATGAGATTCCAAGAAAGTCATGTATCAATCGGAGCGACATAGGGTCGGTAACATCCGATTGCATTATGGAAAATCGGGATCATCGTGTCCCACCTTGGAGGAACGAGCGTTATAAGGTTTCAAGGGAATATGATACTAGTCATCACTTGGACACGCAAAACAAGTTTCGGGTCAATCTCGGTTCGGCATAAGAAAGTTGTGAGCGTTTGAAGTATTTAACCTTTAGAATAGTCATTATCAAAAAAAAATAGCTTAACATTTCATCGTCGTGTTCATGGTAAAGACATATCCTTGGCATGTTCATGATAGACGTTTCTTCATATCGGCATCATCATTGTCATCATAAAGCCATAGTAGTCGTTTTAGTCATAAAAACTATCAAAAACGTAAAACTTGGATTTTGAGAAAAATGAATATTCTTGAAAACATTTATAAACTTTTAAGAAAAAAATCATGTTTTGAAATCATAATTTCTAACTTTGAAATTAAGGACGTCATGGGAGCATTTATAATATTTCGTTATGTGATTCATGCCATCGAAAGAAGAGGTTTAGCCTTAACATACTAAAGGCCGCGCCTTACTAGCTACGCTTGTTCGTCCAAACTAGTCTACATGCAAGAGAATTCATCCATTCATTAGTTTCATTATCATATACTTGCCTTAACCTTTGACGCATTCACTTATATTCTGTAGGAATTTACAGATCTCTATAAATACACCACCCCCGAGAATCTAACTGGTCAATTCATCAATCAACAAGAATCCGAGAATTCAAATGCCTAAACCAACAACAATACCAACAATCTTACCAATAACATTCCATTTATATTCAATTCAATTCAATTCAATTCAATAAAATTCACATGATATTCCAACGCTCAATCAACATATTACTTCACCCGAAACCTTCAAATTTAACAACAACCATACATTTCATTATCATCTATATTCATTAACTTCAACCACATTCTTCATTCAACGTCACATAATCCATAACGACAACAACTAGAATGTCAAATTACACCAATTTTTTAACTTACCAAAACATCTATTTCCACCATAATCACTTACACATTTTCATACATTTCCATCCATCTCTATACAATATAACAACAACATAACAATCAAATTTCTAAATAAAATTAATTCATCATTTCTACACAACACCCACTCCATTCGGCCAACACCATGTATATACAACTACACTCCAACATGGATGATTTCATAATTTCCATTTGCATCACATAATTCTTAGCAACGACGACTAAAATAATAAGAAACATTGATTCATTTCTTGCATACCAAGCAGCCCCCTACACGGCCATTCCTCATTATTCATCATTTTATGAATTCCATTCATTTTCTACATATTAACACACAAACATGTTGAGTATCATTGATTCATTACTCCAACACAACCTTACATACACACTCATGCATGCCAAACACACCATACATACATTTTTCATGAATTTCATTTACTTCCACACACCACAACACAAGTAAATCCTTCACAACATAAAAAAAGGGTTAAATCTTACCTTTCCTTTTCAACTTCTTCACTTGGCTAGAATGCGGAAACGACGAAACGGATGGCCTATCTCCCGAAACAATTATACCACGTTGTAGAGGACCTTCCATTTAGTAGGAAAACTAGGAGAGGAAATAATTTATTTTGATCATCTTCCGTGGCTCCCATTTTTGAGCCATGTGACAACTACTATGTCTCCTCTTCTTTTTTTTTTTTTTTCTTTCTCCAACTTCTTGAATTAAGTAATGACTTATCATATATATATATATACATGTCTTCCACTACTTTTATATATAGATAATTAAGCCCTCTCAAATAAGAATATGGTCACATGTCCCCCCTCCTTTCTTTTTCTAGAGATTTCTTCTTTTTTCTTGACTTTTCTTTTCTTTTCTTGAATTTTCTCCAATTTCCCCAAAGATGACTAATTCCTTTCTTTGCCTCTTTTCTTTTTTTTCTTTTTTCGGCCACATGGCCCCTTTCATGAATTTTTTGAACTTTTGTGAAATGACCATTTTGCCCCTAGCCTTCTTAAATATTTTCATGAACCATTTCGCGAATTTTCCTTTTCGCCCTCAACCTTTCTCAATATTCCATATCAACAATATTCTAAAATAATATTAATAACCCACTTGCGCATTAAAATAGTTTCGAAAAACGATCTTACCTTCCACATTCCACGACTTCTTCGAAATGTCTGGGCGCACGAAATACGGGCTATAACACTGTCACACCCCAATTTCCGATAGGGTGTGATGGGCACCCGACATTATCTGGTGGCCGAGCGAACCCTCAAACTATCGTAATACTCGTATTCGTATTGGGCCCTCGACCAAATCATAAATTCATAATAAAGTTTGTACGAAAAATAAACATACTTTATATCGTTTCAAATCAAACACAATTTACGGCCGTACAAATTCTGTAATATCATGTATAACAAAACGACGGCTTATAGAGCCGCTCACAACTGACATCTTATACACACGACTCTGTCTGCAAAGTCTCTAACATGACTCGGATATCATAACACAAACAAACTCTGACTCGGCGGCGTTGAGCAAGTGGAGCTCGCCAATCCCGCCGGAACATCTTCTCGCTAATATCTTTAGCTCACACTCGGGTGTACCTACGCGGCATGAAACGCACCCCCCCCCGAAGAAAGGGGGTCAGTACGGAATATGTACTGAGTATGTAAAGCAGGAAAATCCATTTACAGAGTCATAACCGGGATGCAAAACTACAGAAAACAAGTATAGGAATCAGAGAGTCATAACTTGCCTGTGTAACACTTATCATGTATATACGTATGCCGGTGAGCAACACATATCACAATCATATTAATTCGGAAATCATATGCGAAGTACAGAAAACAGATTTAGTAGTCAGAATGTCAGAAGGCTTAGCTTATTCTTCTTTCTTTCGAAAAAACATTTCTGTCTTACATATATAGAAAATAGATCATATTATGATAACTGACTTTAACCGATGTAAACAGATCGTACTTCTGAATATCTATATATATATGTAACACATAACGTGTCCCGGCCCTCCAGCCGAGGGACTCTAGATAAACGTAATCATCGATCGTCATATCATCACATCTATGTAATCATCATGTTATCGTACCATCAGATTATCATAGCATCAGATTTTCATATCATCAGATCGTCACATTATCAGACCACCGCATCATCAGAACAGACTCATTATATTGTCGGATTTCCACATTATCGAATCATTATATCATTAGATCAAACATAATAGCATAGCATATATCCTATGCGGCCCATAATGGGTCCCGGCGGACGGAACGTGGTCGCCCCTCCTGCCTTGGGCGCAACAACACATCATACTTCGGAAGTTTTCGCATCTCCCCGCATCTCCGTCACACATCATATCACATAACCACGGCACCCGGCTAAAAAGGGGCTCGGCGTACCGGACACATCATAACACCATAATAATAGTCGCTCATCATACTTCGGAAGCTCATCATACTTCGTATTGTGCGCACGATAGTACCGGCCCGGGACTCGGCGAAGGAAGTAACAAACACATGCACGAGCAGAGTCGGGTGATCTATACGCATCTCCAAACATATACACAGACTTAACAGAACAATCAAAACAAACTATCATTCTAGAATCCAAGCACTAACCAAATCAGGTTTCTTTCGAACATTATTCAGAACATATCAAATATAATTTAGCAATTAGAGTTACGTATCAAATCATATGCAAACGGATTTTCATCTCATATATTTACGCAGACTTAACAGAATGATCAGACAAATTATCATTTATAAGCCGATGGCCTTAACCAAATCAAATCTTTATTTCAACTTAACAGATAAGTGAGTAATCATATTCGGAAGTCAGATTATTAGCCATATTAAGTTATATTAACAAGGTGTTAGAACTATACAACGGAACGTCTTGCGGACCCACGGGCAAGTACCAAACCGACCCGAGCCCGCCTATGAATGTCGGGGATGTTATACATTAGGGAACCTCCCACTTGCGTTTCGGAGCGATCCGAGCTCATATGTGAATGATACGGACGTTCGTAGTTTCTGACTCTTTAATGAACATATTCTTTTAAGCACATTCATATTCAATCACACAAAGGCATTGAAACCATAATTTGACTACCTTTTGCCTACGGATGTCAAGAAACAAATAAGAATCACGGACATGCTCGGATCGCAGGAGTAGAGTTACCTCGGGGAGCATATCATAGCCTAATCATACTAAGACATGCCAAAGAAAGAAAGGTGAGCTTTACGTACCTTGGCCGCCCTCTAAGCTAATCCAAACTTGCGTCTCGGTTTCTCACGATCCACAAAAATGTCATTGGACATGCGACATTAGCCATAGACATAAAGATTCCAATTCCAAGCCATCCCTTTTTCTATAAAAATTTCGGCAGCACCTCCCCTATATATTCACCAACCCCGAGAATTTAACTCGGCCAATATCAACAACAAACAAACCCACAATCATAATGACAACATCCATAATCAATTCATAACGCATTCTAACATTAACGATCCCTTTCTACATAGGTCAACAATATTCCATTTATTCAAATAAACTTCGTACATTCAAACTAACACCAATGATCATACGTTCAAATATTATTCCGAGGCCATTCAAACACGATTCAAGAACACCTCGGACAATCCATAAAATGTTCAAATCAGCCCATTCATCATCCAACACTACCCGAATTCCTCAAGTTCAACAAGGGTAACGACAACACATTTCTACCTTCCAAATTCATGAACTACATCCACAATCCCATACATTACAACGTGATCTTTACAATTATGAGAAAACATATTAAAATCACATTGACTTTCAAAACACACACAATTGCAACACCAACATAAGTCATTAAACCTTCATTTCGCGTTGTAGAATTCACAATACGACAACCAAATTATATCAAATAAAATTAGTCCATCTCTTCCACACAAACAGCCACCATCCGGTCAGCCCCTCAACACACACAACTTCATACATTTCATCCATTCCCCACACATTACAACAACACACAAACAAGCTATATACAATTAATTCACTATCTCCACGCAACACACACAACACACGGCCACACCTACACTCCCACGGCTACACTTCAAACACCACACTTTCATGAATTTCATTCATTTTCATACTTCATAACACTCACAAACCATTCATAACATGTGAAAAATAAGATTGAATCATACCTTGTTCCTTCACCTTTGCCATTCGGCTAGGACATATCTTGCAAGGAGGAGTGTTTTTCTTGCTTCAACAATTATTCCACGTTAACGAGGACCTTCAACTTAGTAGGAAGACATGAAGAAACCAATTGTTCTTGACCACCTTGAAGGCAGCAGTTCGGCCAGCCCATGGCCGGCTGCCCTTCTCCTTCTTTCTCCATGTTTCTTGAAATTTCCTAAGTAGAGAATAATGACTTGTGTCTTATGTTATTAATCCCACACATATATATATATATATATATATATATATAATAAAGGAGCACATGGCCGGTCATGTGCCCTATTTTCCCTCAATTTTTCTTCAATTTTCTCAATTTCTCTAGAATTTTCTTAATTCTACAAAGATGACTTCCATGCTTGCTTAGTCATCTTTTAATCACATGCATTTTGCATCCATGTGGGCCATAGTCCACTCCAACTTGGATGGCCACAAGACTTCTTCAACAAGTCATAAATAATAATTTCCAAATTCCAACTTTGCCCTTAATATTCCATGCCAATATACTTACCAGCAACTTGTATCCTAGAATAAAGCCGGAAACTAGCCTTGTCCTTAACTTTCCGCCATTGTCTCTGTCACACCCCAATTTTCGATAGGGTGTGATGGGCACCCGACCCTTATCTAGGACCGAGCGAACCCTCTGACTATCGTAACACTCGTAATCATACTGGGCCCTCGACCAAATCATAAGTACATAATGAAAATTTTCTTAAAAGAACGAACATACTTTACATCTTTTACAAATTAGACAAAACTTGTAACCGCACAAAATCTGTAAATCTACATATAACGATACTACGGCTTATGGAGCCGCTCACATCGGACATCTTCTACCCACGACCCTGTCTGCAAAGTCTCTAACATGACTCGGGTATCATAACACAGACAAACTCTGACTCGGCAAAGCCTTTCCGAGCAAGTGGAGCTCGCCAATCCCGCCGGAACGTCTTCTGCTAATATCTTTAGCTCACCCGGTGTACCGCGCGGCATGAAACGTAGCCCCGGAAGAAAGGGGTCGATTACGGGAATATGTACCGAGTATGTAAAGCAAGAAATCCAATGTACTCATAACGGGAAAGAAGAACCACAGAAAACAAATATAGGAACTGGAGAGTCATAACTTGCCTGTACAACGCTTATCCTGTATATACACACGCCAGTGAGCAAAACATATCGTAATCATATTAATTCGGAAATCATATGCGAAGTACGAAAACATTTAGTGATCAAGATGTCATCGGACGGTCATATCATCATATCGGATTTAATCATCATATTATCGTAACTTCAGTTTTCATATCATCATCATCACATTGTCAGACTTTCGCCTCGTCAGAACGGACTCATCATAGTGTCGGATTTCCATATTATCAAATCATTACATCATCAGATCACACAGATTAGCGTATCATATACGGATTTTCATATCATCAGATCGATAGAATAGCATATCATATATCCTATGCGGCCCCTACTGGGACCCGGCGGACGGAACGCGGTCGCCCTCCCGCCTTGGGCGCCACAACACATCATACTTCGAAGTTTTCAGATCTCCCGCATCCTCGTCACACATCGTATCACATAACCACCGTACCCGCCAAAAGGGCTCGCGTACCAGGACACATCATAACACCATAATAATAATAGTCGCTCATCATACTTCGAAGCTCATCATATCTCGCATTGTGCGCACGATAGTACCGGCCCGGACTCGGCGAAGGAAGGAAGTAAAACATATGCACGAGCACGTAATCGGGTGATCTATACACATCTCCAAACATATACACGTACTTAACAACAATCAAAACGAATCATCATTCCGGTAATCCGTACAATAGCCAAAGTCGGCTTCTATCAAACGTTACTTATGGCTTGTCAAAGGAAACTCTAGTCATCATCGTTACGCGTCTGGAATCATATATATGCAATTCCTTATTTCAAACTTAACGGTATAAGTGAGTAATCATATTCACAAAATCATAATTATAACTCATTATATAAGTAAGGAATCCATATGCGGAAGTTAAAGTGAAAGTAGTATTAAGTTTTTCGAAAATATTTAAAGGTAAAAGCATAGAAAGGGCCGCGGGCCCCCGCGGACGAGTACCGACTCCCGTCCGGGCCCGAATACGGGAGTTAGGGAAATGTTATGTCCTACAAATTTACCTACGTATGCAAAAGTTCTGAGCTCGTATGCAAAAGTTACGGACGTTTGAAGTTCGGGACTCTTTTGTAGTCAATATTCTTTATAGGTCTTTCTAAAATCCAATCTTTTGGAAACCTAAGGATCTTAGCTTGAATACAATAAGGAATATGTCTTTAGGATCAAACAAAGTACGTTTTGAGCTCGAATTTTAAGAGTGGAATAACCCCAAGGCTCGGGTCATAGCCTAATAGTACTAAGACATGCCAAAGAAAGAAAGGTGAGCTTTACATACCTTGGCCGCCCTCTACCAATCCACGCTTGCGTCTCGGCTTCTCGCAATCTACAAAAGATGTCGTTGGACACCAACATTCGCCACAAGTATTCAAGAACTCAATTCCGAGCCGTCACTTTATCTACGGAAATTCTCGGGCAAAGACTCCCCTATAAATCCATCAGCCCCGAGAATACAACTCGGCTAATGTCAACAACAACCAAACCAATAATCATAAAGACAACATCTATAATCAATTCCTAACGCATTCTAAGCAATTCGCACAATATTTCAAGACAATTCATCAATATGCTATGCAACCCAAAATCTTCCAACTTAATGAATACGACAACGATGCGTTTCTTTCTTTCAAATTCTCATACCACATCAACAATTCCATACACTACAACATTATTTTTATAATATAGGGAAGCATATTCAACCCGCATTAGCTAGCAAAACAGTCCGCGCAATTACAACTCCAATCTTGAACCATTAAACCTTTACTTTACACATAGAATCCGCAACACACGACAACCAAAATGCTAAGTAAAAGTAAGCCATTCCTTATCTTACCAAAACAGCCCACTCACGGCTTGGACAATTATTCCAACATCAACACACATGACTTTTATATACACCTACACATCACAACATGTTCGAACAATTCACAACAACATCAACCAAACACTAAATAACATTAGTTCATTGTTCCTTCACCAAACCCATGCTCACGGCTTCACTACATATTCCATAATTTTATGAACTTCACTCATTTTTACATATCACAACATGCATATACACCTACAAAACATTAGAAGAATATTGAACCTCACCTCTCCATCCCTCCTTGCTTCTTGGCTAGAGCATGCTTGCAAGGGAGGAGTGTTTTTCTTGCTCCAACAAGTTTTCCACGTCGACGAGGGCCTTCCAATTCGTAGAGGGACAAGGAGAAGATAATTTTTGAGGATCAAATTTTCCATGCTACAGCCGGCCAGCTCCATGGCCGTCCTCTTTCTCTCTTCTTTCTTTTTCTTTCCTTTCTCTTGATTTCTCTAGAACATGAAATGATGAAATATGCCTTGTCTTATAATAACTCATATATATATGTATTTGTGGCACATGGCCGGCCACCTCTTACTTTCTCTTTTTTTTTTCTTTTTTTTTTTCTCCACTTTTCTTCAAATCTCTAGAAATTCCTTTGAATAAAAGATGATTTTTTCTCCTTAGTCATCTTTTTTAATCACATGTATTTGGCATCCATGTGGGCCATAGTCCATTCCACCTTAGCCTTTAATTTCATGAACTACTAATTTCCAAAATTCATTTTTAACCCCAAACTTTCTTTAATATTCCCATCCAATAAAATCATAAACGACTTACGCGTTCAAACGAAACCGGAAAAATGTAACCTCGTCCTTAACTTCCCGCCACTAACTCGAAATGTTCAAATGTACAAAACACGAGGTGTAACAGTCTCGGGTCATTCCGACGTACAAAATGCGAGGTATAACATCCTTCCCCCCTTTGGAACATTCGTCCTCGAATGTTCAACTAGTCGTACGGGGCCTCATAAGCGCCTCGGGGGAGCTCCCTCTTTATAGCTATTGCTGTCCTTCATACTATCTTTTAGGCTATCCAATACCATTCTCTTGTCATACTCCTTTTCTTCATACACTTCCATTTTCTAGTGTCCCATCATTCGAGGTTTTTGTAAGACTTCTCACATGGCCTCAAACACCATCCTAACTCTTGTACACTCGTTGGTTTTCCGACCTCACTAACTTACTTCGGTGAGGGGGGGCTCATTGGTAGCCCAGACGTCCATACCAAACACATTATCGTATCAACTGTTCTTATCCCACTCTTGCATTTCTCTCACCCGCTTCCCCCCTTTAGGGGTATGCTTGTACCATTATCCATTCATGCCTGTTTCTTTTTCTGCACACGAGAAATCTTATGCTACCTCTGTGTCGTTCAGAACACACTACCCTTACATAGTCCTTTTCTCATTTTCAAAACGTATTTTGTTCGTTCACATTTTATCCGTATCATCCCAGTCATTTCCTAGCATTCATTCTGCCTTGTTTCTTGTCTTTCTATAACTTAGTCTCTCACAATCCTGCCGCTTATGGTACTTGTGCCCTCAGTTATACGTCATAACCTATTACTACACTGTTATCTCGCTTCCTTTTTATTCCTTTCTTTCCGTTAACCCCTTTTCTTCTGTTATAACCCGTATTTTTCACCTTTGGAAATCTTGGGATTATTGAGACAAGTTAAGGACAATGTAATGTATTGATCTTGTTTGGTTCATAAGTTGGTTATGCAAAAAATTAGATGAGGGAATATTGGAAAAGACTAGGGGCAAAATTGGAATTTTGAAAAATGGTTTCATGAATTACCAAAATATGGACTAAGAAATTGGGCTTGGGAAAATTAACAAAAAAAAAAAAACAAGCAAACTTGGCCCAACCCATAGGAGTGACGGCCATGTGAAGAAATTAGGAAAAAAAAAAAAAAGAAATGATCCCAAACCCCTACAATTTGATCCCTGTGGGGAAAATAATATAAAG
>NW_026718550.1:0-11748 GCF_029784015.1 Lycium ferocissimum | reverse complement strand
TTTCCGTCCTTTTTGGGTGCGGCACTATGCCGGCCGCCCAAGTGGGGTAGGACGTCACCTCCACTATTCCAAATTTGATCTGTTTCTCAACTCCGTCCTTTATCTTGATACTCATGTCTTGCTTAAATGTTTGCGTCTTTTGCTTAACCAGGGCAAAACCCTCCTTTATGGGTAATATGTGTCCACTATTTCAGTGCTTAATCCCGACATACCTAAGTATCATCGGGTAAAGACGTCCACATATTCCTTCAACAGAGCTATGAGCTCTTCTTTCTGTAGAGCTTCCTAGTGAGCACTGATTCATGTCTCTTTGGTATCCTCTTCGTCACTAAGGTTAATCACATCAGTTTCGTCCATATTCGGTGTCTTCTTATCTTCTAACTCTTCCAATTCTTATACCAGTCCCTCTGGCATCATTGTTGCTTCGTCGTATTCCTCGTATTCCTATTGACTATTTCCCTCGTTCGTTTCACGACACGTTATGACATTTTTAGTTATTTTATTATGGTTACTACTGAAACAGCTAGGCAAAGTAAAGTTAGGTTTATTATTGTTCGTTATGCGTGGTTAGTTAGAAAACTTTCGTTATTATTATCTGATAAAGATAGCAATTTTATGTAGATCGAGGCATTTCATTAATTCAAGAGCAATTGGTTACAAACTGTGGTCCTGGTTCGGAACAACGTTGGACCAGTTCCATTTTTAAACGTCATGAAGTAATTTAGAAAAGGCGATCATTCGGGCCTCAGCCGATATTGCCACTTTTTAGCAAAAGATTTTAAGAAAAATCCATCTCTTTACCCGGAGGCCAAGAAGGGAGTATATGTACAATTGTTCAAGCGCTCTCCTGGCTTCAAACTGCGTATGGTGAGCATCTACTGGATTTATTCAATCATTGCGTAGCATTCCTCTTCTTGAAACAGCAACTCGAGACCCCCAAGCTTTTTTCTTCATTCAGTATCGACATCTTTCTAGGAAATGACTGGTACATACCCGGAATTGGACGAGGTATATTCCATGTTATGGGTTCTCTCTTGATAGCCTTTGTGAACTCATCTTCGCCAGGAGTATACCCTCGACTGAAGTGGTAATTTTCTTTTGGGATTTGCAAAAACTCTGTTATCCCTTTGAGGTCCATTCCTGTTTCAAAACCACTTCTCGGCATAGTGGAGGCAATCATTTTGTAGACTGCTGGCATTGGTTTATCGACCTCCCCTTCTGCATGGGTGGCCCCAATGTATTCCACCACATGAAAGTTTGACATGTGGGGACTCCCCTCGATCACAGGTATGATGTTGTAAGGATACTTTTGGATATCCTTCTCAGCTGGAACTATAATTTCCTGTCCCTGCCATTCGATTTTTATGGCTTGGTGCAGAGTTGATGAGACTGTGCTGGCGGAGTGTATCCAGGGTCTTCCCGGGAGCATGTTGTAGTTGGTCATGATCACCATGACTTGTAATTCTGCTGTGAAAGAGGCAGGCCTAACTTGGATCTATAGATTTACTTCTCCAAGAGAATCACTTTGGGATCCATCAAATCTTCTGGCATTCATCCTGCTCTGGAAAATTTTGTTCATGTCATAGCTAATTTGTGTTAATGTAGTGGTGGGGCAGATATGAAGGCCTGATCCATTGTCCACAAGCACCCTCCCTATTGCCTTGCCACGGCACTCCACGATGATGTTAAGAGCTCTGTTGTGGGAGGTTCCTTCCGTTGGCAGCTCCTCCTTTGACAAGTAAATTTTGTGTTCCCTGATGATGTGGGCTACCAATCTAGCCAAGTCTTTGTTGCTCGTACCAGCTGATATGTGTGCATCATCTAACACTCTCATGGGGGCCTGCCTATGTGATGGGGAGCTGGCAGGTAATGATAACATCGATATTTGTGTCAGTGTCTTCTTCAAATGCTCAACGATGGAGTAGTCTTTCGGTTGCATACGCTGCTAGAAATCTTCAGCTTCTCCTTCAGTTATTGCTCTCTTTTGGGTGTTTTCTTTCCTGTGGCATTATAAGCTAGCTCTTCAGGAGTTTAACACCTCCCTTAGCGGGTCATGCCTTGAGCCATGGCTGCTTGTACAGTGATTAGCTTTTTGGGGGTAGCTGCAAATTTATGTGTTGTCTGTGCTACCACGGGTGCTGGGACTAAAGTCCTGAACCTCGATATAGCTTTTGTAGCTCCCGATGCAGGAATCAAAACTTTAAAATTAGGGCACTCTAGGAGTGTGAGGGAGGCTACTATTTGTTCCAGAGATTCAACTGCTTTAGGGACCAATGCTCTCCAAGCTTCCCAGTCCTCATCCCTTTTGTCGATTAGATCTTGGATTTTGTGCTTTAGATTTATACAGTCTTCTGTGCGATGCCTATTTCCTCCTGAATGATAGGCAAAAGTCTGATCAGCCCTATAGAATCTACTCCCCGGCTTTGTTGGTTTAGGAGGGACCTTCTGGATCAGGGTCACAGCCAATAGCCTTTCGAAGAGCCGAGCCCTGGGCTCAAGAAGTGTTGTGAATTCTTTTGCTGGCTTTCTCTCAAAAGCAGGACGTAGAGCATTATATGCTGGGGGTGGTGATTTATTTTGGTAGTTCTGAGGTCGTTGATATGCTTGTGGTGGGTTATTTGGTAGTGGGTGGTAATTTTTTTGAGGTGGTGGTTGATAGGTTTGTTGTGGCGGTGTTTGGTAAGCAAGATTGGATACACGGACACTAAACGGAGCAGTGTAAGCTCGTATAGTGGTGGTGAAATGTGGTTATGCGTAATACACAGGTTTCGGATTATAGGCAGGGGTAGAGTAATTTATGAAGGGTGGAGTTATGTGGGAGGATTGCAGTTCTTTTAGGCTTAGGTTTGGAATGTGGGATATGCTTGCCACATCCTCTTTCTTCTTGTGGAAGATTCCTGCAGTAGATTGTCTAGATGCCTTGTTGAAGACACTGACTATTTTCCCAGATTTTGGACCATCTTCTATGGCCTCTCCCATTTTGACTAACATCGCAAATGGCATCCTAGCCATGGACAAAATTCTGTCACAGAAATCGGGCTCTTGGACCTAATGAACAAGAAGACTAGCTCTCCCTCACATATCGGTGGCTACCCATGGGCTGCCTCGGCCCTTCACCTACTGGCAAACTCCCTATATTTTACTGTTGACTTCATTTTGACCTTTTCAAGGTAGTAGCAGTCGGGTACTACTTCGACATTAAAGAGAAATTTCTCCATGAAGGATTCTGCCATGTCCTCCCAGGTGAGCCATTGGCGCTTGTCTTGAGTTGCGAACTGTCACGACCCGACCCTGTAGGCCGTGACTAGCGCCCGACCTGGGCACCCGTACGTACCAAAAGCCGAAATAGTAACTCAAGTATTTAAAAAAAAATTGGGCAGAGTTTCCTCTGCTTTTCTTACTAACCAAAATTAACCTGCACGCAGAAAATACCAACAAAGGCCACACAGGGCCAACATATCCATATACACATATATAGGCGAGCCGACAAGGCTGCCGCGGTGGATAAACCGCCCAAACATATAACACATACACATACTGTACAGACATAGCCATAACCCACGTACATGTCCACAGGCCTCTAAACAGAATAATGAAATCATATGACGGGACAGGGCCCCGTCGTACCCCTGGATAATGATATACATATGCATCAGAAGATAATATATACCAAAATATATGAGCCCCGGAAGAAGGAGCACTCCCAGAAAGCAGAATAGATGGCCTAGGCAGGTGGATCCTCAAACTGAGCGGCAGCACCTGCGAGCATTGTTACACCCCGTACTTTGTATGTCGAAATATTTTAAGTTGTTTGCGACGAGTTAAAGACAAGACTTTCAATTTCCGGTTTTGTTGATTTTGTCTTAAAGCATAAGTCGCATGTTCATCTTTTGAGGGTATAAAGTGTTAAGGGTAAGGTTGGTGTCATATCTCGCATTTTGTGCGTATTCGGAAAAATTGGAGATAATTCGGAATGGTAAGAAATAAGGCTTAGGATGGATCTTACTTAAGGTGCATGTGATGTCTAAGGAAATATTGAATGTGAAATATTGAGGAAGGCCAAGGGCAAAAATTGGAATTTTGAGAATTTGATTCGGGAATTACAAAACGAGATTTATAACCAATTGGGCTCAAAAAAATAAAAAGGAAAAATGAGGCCCAATAAAGAGGGTGGCCGGCCATGCATGGCCAAGCCCACTTGATTTAATTAATTTTCCATGTGACATTATATAAAGGGAGCCTTATCATTTGGAAGGTTCAAGAAAATAAGAGAAGGAAATAACAAAAGATGAAGAACAAAGGAGACATGGCATTCGGCCATGTCCTCCAACTTTTGTCCCTTGGAAATCTTTCTTCAAAAATTATTTTCTTGTGGTATTCAAACTAATTCAAGGTCCCTTTTCGACTTGGTGTAGTTGTTTTGGAAGATTGAGTCCTTGTTTCATCAATTCAACACTTGAGTTAAGTGAAGAAGTTGGAAGGAAAAGGTAAGAATTCATCCCTTTTATTTATGTCATGAAGGTTTGTTTGTGTTGTAGTATATGGAAATGAGTAGAGTTTATGGAAATATGAAGGTTTGCATGATGGGTGTGCATATAGGTAAGAGGCGGGTGTATGTGTTTTGTATGTAGAAGTAACGAATTAATGGTACTTAGCATGTTTGTGTGTTGTTGTGTTATGTAGAAGAGAATGAAACTCATAGAATGTTGGAGTTGATGTTGGCCGTGTGTAGGTGTGTGTTGTATGGAGTGATGAACTAATTGTATTCAACATGTTTATGTGTTGTTGTAAGGTGTAGGAAATGAATGAAAAATCATGGAAATTGCATGTTGGCCGTGGCCTATATATGGATGGTATGGAAATGGATTAATTTTGTTTGAGTTGTTAGTTATGTTGTGGTGATGTTTGTGATGAAAGGAAAGGTTTAATGAACCAAGTTGGTATTGGAGTTGGTTGTATGTTGCTATGAGAAATTTATGTGATTTTATATAGTTTTTATATAATTATGAAAGTAAGATTATAGATGTGAATTATGATTGTGGATGACGAAATTGGAAGATGGAAAATATGTTATGAATACTTATGTTGAAAAATTGGAAGTTTGGGATGAATTATGGTTTGATGGGAATTTTGTGTATTTTGTGAAATGATGAAAAAGTGTGTCCGAATTTGTGTCAATAACCTTGAGTTGGTAAATGAATGTGAGAATAATGATATTAACTTGATATTGTGAAGTTGGAGTGAAAAGTGTCGTCGTATGTGAAAAGAAGGATTATTTATATTATAGTGCGTTTCATGACAATTGTTGATGTTGTTGATCTTGTTGGTGTTGTTGATGTTGTTATCGATTGTTTTGAGCCGCAGTTGAATCTCGGGGTGCCATATCTATAGAGGAGGTGCCGCCGAAATTTCGGTAGCCAAATGTTTAACCAAAGTTAAAATGTTAACTTGCATGAATAGTAACGGTAAAGATGACCATTTGCGCTTTTGGACGAAACGGGAATTGAGATTTGAGGAGCGTAAGGCACAATCAAGGTATGTAAAGCCTTCCTTTCCTTCCTTTGGCATGTCCTAGCCCTACTAGGCTAAGATCGGAACCTCGGGGATAATTACTCTCTCGAAAAGCCGAGTTGATTTTTGCCTACTATTCATTCAAAGCAATTGAACTATAATCTTCATATTTGGTCAAAAGGTTGTTTAAACCTGTGTAATTGTTGTAAACGTGTCCGGATCGCTCCGGAACTTTTATGGATGGCTTTAGGTAGCCTAATGTTTGTAATTTATGTCCGCCGCCTCGGCTCGACCTGAGGAGGGGCCCACGTATCCCGAGATCTCCCAATGTCGTCCTGTTTGGTATACTTGTGTGATTTTGAAAAGAAAACTTTTGACTATTGCCCCGATTGCTATAAATAATTATTTTAACTACTTTATTACGTTTGATAATATATTTTGACACATAAGAACGATTTCGAGAAAATTGTAACTATTGTATACTAATTCCAATAAATGCGAAACTTGTTTTTACGCACTTACTAATGATAATAAATATATTTGGTCATCGGATTTTGGAAGGTAATTAAATTGTTTGTTTGCTATTAATATGTTTTCGAATAATGTTTGAAAAAGAACCTAATTTAACTATTGTCTTGGTTTTAGGGAAATGGTGTGTTTGGTTGTTTTGTTGAGTTTGTAATAAAAGAAATTATATACGTATGACTACTTACGATTCCGCTCGTGTGTATTGTGATTACCTCTTTGCCGAGTCCGGGCAGTATGGATATTGTCAATGGATACTTGACCATGCCATAACCATATGTGATATTGTCCGTGGATACTGTGATACTTGGCCGCGGGGTATGTGTGATATGACCGCCGGATACTTGGCCGCGGCATGTGTATGTGTGATATTGTCCGCCGTGATACTTGACCGCGGCCGTGCCATGACCGCCGGATACTTGGCCGCGGTGTATGTGTGTGTGTGATATCGTCCGTCGGATACTTGACCGTGTATGGTGTGATATGCGTGATACGACCGCCGGATTCTTGACCGCGGTATGTATGTATGTGTAGCCGTGTATATTTATATGTTTGTGATATTAGCCGCTTGGGTTCTCGGCCGCGGTATGTGTGTATGGTTTGTGTATGTATGTTGAGGATGTCAGAGGTAAGTACGTTGGTATTTGGACTATTGTGCTTGCGTTCGGTACGCCTTATTCCGTTTTCTGTATTTTCTGCTTTGCATACTCGAAGTACATATTCGCTTCGACCCCTTTCTTCGGGGGCTGCGTTTCATGCCGCGCAGTACCCACGGATGAAAGCGATGATGTTAGCGAGAAGATGTTCCGGCTTGGATTGGCGAGCTCCATTTCCTCCGGAGTTCTTAGAGTCGAATGCTTTGTATGGTATTTGGAGTCATGTTAGAGACTTTGCAGACAGTGTCGTGTGTACGAGATGTCCGTTTGTAAACGGCTATGTAAGCCGGTGTATCAGTATGCATTGTATTATGAATTTTGTGTGTTTACAAATTCGTTATGGTTACGAATTTTTGTTTGATTTGAAAAGAAATGAAAGGCATGTGTGTTTTCCGAAAAAAATTTCACCCTGTGCTTATGTTATGCTTTGTGGGCCCAGTATGGCTATGAGTATTATGAGAGTACGCGGGTTCGCTCGGCCACTAGGTAAGGGTCGGGTGCCCATCACACCCATCGGAAATCGGGTGTGACAAAGTGGTATCGGAGCAGTGCAGTCCTAGGGGTTGTCTCGCAAAGTCGTGTCCAAGAGGGTCTTGTTTATGGTGTGTTGCGCGCCACATCTATAAACGGAGGCTACGGGGCATTTAGGATGGTTACTCTTCTTTCATCTCTGAGATCGTGCCATAGAGCCAAGTTATAGGAGATGATACTCCTCACCCTGATTTGTGATTGCAGTGGAAGAATGATATTGACGGAAGAAAACGATCGATGATGTTGGAAGTCACGAAGTACGCAGGTAAGCAAAGGTATGAAGATGTATGTTGGGAAAGATATTGAAGTTGCGATCGAAGTACGAGTTGAAGCCTAAAGGGGGAAAGTAAACAAGAAAGTGTAACAGGTGCCGTTTGAGTTGGGCATACGAGGTATGTTTGTTATTTCTGTACAGTTGATGATATTGGGAGCCCTGTGTGGCTGTGATATGATGTGATATGCATGTATGTGTTTTGGCCCTGTGAGGCATTGTTGGTATTTCTTGCGTACAGGTTTTGAGATAGCAAGAAATATAGAGGAAACTCTGTCGAAATTTTCCCAGAAACAAAAAGGAAAGAGAATAAGATGTGTGTTTGTAATACGACTTGAGAGGTCGTGCCGATAGTAAGAGTGAGATTAAGACAAGAGTAAGAAGGAAAAGTTTAATCCGAGATTCTTGTGATGTTTTGCGGGACTAGTTGAACATTCGAGGACGAATGTTCTAAAGGGGAAAGGATGTTACACCCCGTACTTTGTATGTCGAAATATTTTAAGTTGTTTGCGACGAGTTAAAGACAAGACTTTCAATTTCCGGTTTTGTTGATTTTGTCTTAAAGCATAAGTCGCATGTTCATCTTTTGAGGGTATAAAGTGTTAAGGGTAAGGTTGGTGTCATATCTCGCATTTTGTGCGTATTCGGAAAAAAATTGGAGATAATTCGGAATGGTAAGAAATAAGGCTTAGGATGGATCTTACTTAAGGTGCATGTGATGTCTAAGGAAATATTGAATGTGAAATATTGAGGAAGGCCAAGGGCAAAAATTGGAATTTTGAGAATTTGATTCGGGAATTACAAAACGAGATTTATAACCAATTGGGCTCAAAAAATAAAAAGGAAAAATGAGGCCCAATAAAGAGGGGTGGCCGGCCATGCATGGCCAAGCCCACTTGATTTAATTAATTTTCCATGTGACATTATATAAAGGGAGCCTTATCATTTGGAAGGTTCAAGAAAATAAGAGAAGGGAAATAACAAAAGATGAAGAACAAAGGAGACATGGCATTCGGCCATGTCCTCCAACTTTTGTCCCTTGGAAATCTTTCTTCAAAAATTATTTTCTTGTGGTATTCAAACTAATTCAAGGTCCCTTTTCGACTTGGTGTAGTTGTTTTGGAAGATTGAGTCCTTGTTTCATCAATTCAACACTTGAGTTAAGTGAAGAAGTTGGAAGGAAAAGGTAAGAATTCATCCCTTTTATTTATGTCATGAAGGTTTGTTTGTGTTGTAGTATATGGAAATGAGTAGAGTTTATGGAAATATGAAGGTTTGCATGATGGGTGTGCATATAGGTAAGAGGCCGTGTATGTGTTTTGTATGTAGAAGTAACGAATTAATGGTACTTAGCATGTTTGTGTGTTGTTGTGTTATGTAGAAGAGAATGAAACTCATAGAATGTTGGAGTTGATGTTGGCCGTGTGTAGGTGTGTGTTGTATGGAGTGATGAACTAATTGTATTCAACATGTTTATGTGTTGTTGTAAGGTGTAGGAAATGAATGAAAAATCATGGAAATTGCATGTTGGCCGTGGCCTATATATGGATGGTATGGAAATGGATTAATTTTGTTTGAGTTGTTAGTTATGTTGTGGTGATGTTTGTGATGAAAGGAAAGGTTTAATGAACCAAGTTGGTATTGGAGTTGGTTGTATGTTGCTATGAGAAATTTATGTGATTTTATATAGTTTTTATATAATTATGAAAGTAAGATTATAGATGTGAATTATGATTGTGGATGACGAAATTGGAAGATGGAAAATATGTTATGAATACTTATGTTGAAAAATTGGAAGTTTGGGATGAATTATGGTTTGATGGGAATTTTGTGTATTTTGTGAAATGATGAAAAAGTGTGTCCAAATTGTGTCTGAATAACCTTGAGTTGGTAAATGAATGTGAGAATAATGATATTAACTTGATATTGTGAAGTTGGAGTGAAAAGTGTCGTCGTATGTGAAAAGAAGGATTATTTATATTATAGTGCGTTTCATGACAATTGTTGATGTTGTTATCGATTGTTTTGAGCCGAGTTGAATCTCGGGGGTGTCATATCTATAGAGGAGGTGCTCGCCGAAATTTCGGTAGCCAAATGTTTAACCAAAGTTAAAATGTTAACTTGCATGAATAGTAACTCGGTAAAGATGACCATTTGCGCTTTTGGACGAAACGGAATTGAGATTTGAGGAGCGTAAGGCACAATCAAGGTATGTAAAGCCTTCCTTTCCTTCCTTTGGCATGTCCTAGCCCTACTAGGCTAAGATCGGAACCTCGGGATAATTCTCGCTCTCGGAAAGCCGAGTTGATTTTTGCCTACTATTCATTCAAATACAATTGAACTATAATCTTCATATTTGGTCAAAAGGTTTTTTAAACCTGTGTAATTGTTGTAAACGTGTCCGGATCGCTCCGGAACTTTTATGGATGGCTTTAGGTAGCCTAATGTTTGTAATTTATGTCCGCCGCCTCGGCTCGACCTGAGGAGGGGCCCACGTATCCCGAGATCTCCCAATGTCGTCCTGTTTGGTATACTTGTGTGATTTTGAAAAGAAAACTTTTGACTATTGCCCCGATTGCTATAAATAATTATTTTAACTACTTTATTACGTTTGATAATATATTTTGACACATAAGAACGATTTCGTAAAATTGTAACTATTGTATACTAATTCCAATAAACCCGAAACTTGTTTCGTACTTACTAATGATAATAAATATATTTGGTCATCGGATTTTGGAAGGTAATTAAATTGTTTGTTTGCTATTAATATGTTTTCGAATAATGTTTGAAAAAGAACCTAATTTAACTATTGTCTTGGTTTTAGGGAAATGGTGTGTTTGGTTGTTTTGTTGAGTTTGTAATAAAAGAAATTATATACGTATGACTACTTACGATTCCGCTCGTGTGTATTGTGATTACTCTCTTTCGCCGAGTCCCGGCCGGTACAGTGATATTGTCCGCCGGATACTTGACGGGGTCGGTATGTGTGGATATTGTCCGCCGTGATACTTGACCGCGGGCTGTGCCATGTGACCGCCGGATACTTGGCCGCGGCATGTGTATGTGTGTGTGATATTGTCCGCCGGATACTTGACCGCGGGCCGTGCCATGACCGCCGGATACTTGGCCGCGGCATGTGTATGTGTGATATCGTCCGCCGGATACTTGACCGCGGGTCGTGGACATGACCGCTGGATTCTTGACCGCGGTATGTATGTATGTGTAGCTGTGTATATTTATATGTTTGTGATATTAGCCGCTGGGTTCTCGGCCGCGGTATGTGTGTATGGTTTGTGTATGTATGCTGAGGATGTCAGAGGTAAGTACGTTGGTATTTGGACTATTGTGCTTGCGTTCGGTTACGCCTTATTCCGTTTTTCGTATTTTCTCGCTTTGCATACTCGCACATATTCCGTACCGACCCCCTTTCTTCGGGGCTGCGTTTCATGCCGCGCAGTACCCGTCAGGCGAGCAGTACGATGTTAGGCAAGATGTTCCGGCTCGGATTGGCGAGCTCCATTTCTCCGGAGTGCCGCCGAGTCGAATGCTTTGTATGGTATTTGGAGTCATGTTAGAGACTTTGCGTACGTGTCGGTGTACGAGATGTCCGTTTGTAAACGGGCTATGTAAGCCGGTGTATCGCATGCATTGTATTATGAATTTTTGTGTGTTTACAAATTCGTTATGGTTATGGATTTTGTTTGATTTGAAAAGAAATGAAAGGCATGTGTGTTTTTCCGAAAAAAAATTTCACCCCGTGCTTATGTTATGCTTTTTAAAAGGGCCCGCATGGCTATGAGTATTATGCGAGATTCCGGCGGTTCGCCCGCCCTAGGTAAGGGTCGGGTGCCCATCACACCCTATCGAAAATCGGGGTGTGACAAGCATGAAACGCAGCCCCCGACATGCGGGTCGCACGAAACATGTACCGAGTATGTAAAGTAAATACGTAATCACGATAACAGTAGGCGTAAAATAGATATGATATGCAAAACATCAAAATATGTTAGTAAAATATAAGTCATGCAGGTTTAGACGATGGTCGCCCGCCCGCCGATGGCGCCATACCATAGCATCACACCGTAAAAGTTTCATATCTCCGTAACCCGACATATCCCCGTAACACATCATAGGCAACCATAACACCATACACAAGATAACACCACATATAAACGGACCCGGCTCTCTAGCGAGGAGCTCGGCGAACCGAACACAGCATCACACCGAATATATCATAACGCGCACGAAACA
>NW_026718549.1:0-12965 GCF_029784015.1 Lycium ferocissimum | reverse complement strand
CGGGGCCCCGTTTTCGGGTTTGACGATTTTTTAAACCTTATTTTCCCCCTTTCGGTGTGGTCTCCGCGCATTATTTAGCTTGAATGTCTTTGATGAACCCATTATTCGCCTTATTTTAATCGGGTCCAGATAGTTTACAACTTGCGGTTAACCTGGCGGTTTTAAAAGGGTTTCGTCGCCACACAATTTTTAAGAGATATCGAAATACGTATATATTTGTGTATCTACTCCGTTTTATAATCCACGAAACCTACGAGATTCTAGATAAGAGTTTTATTTACCCCCAAGTGGAAGGTTATAAGCATCCCTCAAAGCCTATCCGAAAGCCTTAAACTTAGTTAACCGAACACTAGAGGAGGATTATCTATCTCGTTTATCATTATTATTATCTCGTTTTAAAAATGTTGTGATTTCATGAAAAGGCACACGAGGTGATAATATTCTAGGTATATACGATGTATAAAAAATGTATGTATATCAAGTATCAAGTCTTTCTAAAGAATGTATATCGATAGGAATGTACCAAGGAGTGTAAAGAAAACATACCTCATTCATATGGTAGTGTATTTGTTAGTAAAATGAGTGTATATCTGAGTGTCACAAAAGGTATATCAGTTGGTGTAAAGAATGTATACAACTATATACGGGGTGTATAAAAAATAGAGTATGTAAATAGGTATATTAAGTATATAAAGAATGAGTGTCTATGTGTATAAAAGAATGTATTTCAAGTATAGAAGAGTGTATATCAAACACAAAATGTGTAAAGAATTGTATAACTACTAGATATATCAGTGCATAAAGAATGTAAAAAGGCTTTAAGAATATTCATTGGTGTAGAGATCTTATATAACAAAAGAATTCAGAAAAAGTGAAGTTGATTTGGCTCTTTCTACCGTTTCGTAAAAGAGTGTTTGTTAAATGAATATCCCATCAAAAGAATCAGGAACAACAAAATTGTATAAAGTATTGGTAAAAAATAAGTATATGGAATTATGTATAAAAAATGAGTGAAAAGATATAATGTCGTTAAAGAATAAAAGATTTGTAAATGGATACTAATATTTACCTAGCGTAAGAAATGTGGATATGACTTAACTAAAATGTTTATTTAATTAATTCGATTATAAAGGTGTGTTTACGGCCTAAGTCTTGCTAAAGCGAATGACGACCTTTAAATTAAACATGCAAGGCGACGAGTAAGTAAATATCTCCGCCGTACGATTAAAAAAATAAAATTTCCACTATACTACGAGTTTATGTTTTGTACATTTTTTTAAAAGAACGAGGAAAGTAAATACAAACAGTGATTCAAGTTCCTTCCGAAAGTCGTCTTTGAGATATATCTCTCGGTACCTGTATAAACTGTTACACCTTGTAAATTTCTGCGTCGTTGTAAGCAAACTAACATGAGTCCATAGAGGCTATGATACCCCTATAAGGTTAAGGAAGACTTTTAATAAGTGTTAGACAGCCATTTAAAGGTTTCGGGATCAAGCGAAGCGAAGAAATTAAGTTTATTGAAAATTTGGAAACCTTGAGCGGAAATTTTGGACAAGATTTTTTTTTGGTACAAGCGGAGAGAGGCATATCTCCTAGAATATGAGGAGTTACGGAATTCACAACCTATGTAAATTGAAGTTCAGCAAAGTCTTCTTTCCAATGCAATGACGGATCACAATTCGAAGTAGGGAGGAAGTACGGCCCGCACAAAAATGCACGTCCCATACATTTTGGCGTACTTTACTGAAATTTTTTAGAAAGTTGAAAAATTTGAAATTTTTTTTACCCCCAATGTACGGGATGAAAAGTAACCCGTACTTTGAAGTAAGGGATGAACAGTAACCCGTACTTTGCCCGAAATTTCCAGAAATTTGAAGTCAGTGGAATTTTTTTTTCCTAAGCCTATAAATAAATGTTTCCATGACTTAGGCCTCATTTTTCACCCAATATAAAACCCTAATGTCTCTCTAAGTTTCCCTTAACATCCATAAACACTCCAAATCATTCCAAGTCAAAATCAGAGAGGATCAACCTTGAAACCTAAGTTAATTTATGGAAGTTGGATGTTCTTGCTTTCACTTGGAGTTGTGAGGATTAAGTCTAGGAGCAAATTGTGTGAGTTGAAATTCTTCAAATACAAGGTATGTTCTTCATTTTATCTCTCATGTTAAGTTGATTTGAAGGTTTAGTAAGTCTTAAAAGTGGAAAGAGTTATAGGGAAAAGTTCAAATATGAATTGATAATATTTTGAGTTGTAAATTAACTTGAGCTATAGTTGTTAGCATGTTATGAGTATAAACTTGTTATGAGGGGTAATAATGATGTTGAGGAAGAGTGGTATAAAAGTGTATAAGGGGTTGTATTAAAGTTGTTGTTATGGATTGTTTATGGAAAGAAGTTTGGGATTGGATTGAGTATAATTGGAATGTAATCTTTTGATTATAGAATTGTTGATGTTTTATTATGGTTTTGGGAGTTGTTTTTGAGTTGGAGGAAATAGAAGATATAAGGGGAAATGCTGCCCAATTTTCATTAGCTCATTTATTAATTTAGTTTGACCACACAAGTATTTCAATGACTTACCCGGGGTGCGAATCATCTTGAGTGTAGATTTACGAGCTCGGGAGGATAGGCGATGAGTAACTAAGGAGACGACGAGGTATGTTAAGGCTAACCCTTTCTTTTTAAAGGCATGATTCCCTTATTATGAACTCATACATGATATCCATACTGTCACGACCCTAATTACTGATCGTGCGGGCACCTACTTTATTATCACTAGTAGGCGAACTCTTACCCGTTAACCCTTTAATCACTAGCCAATTTTAACTTCTTTAATCATTTATACTAAAACAATCAATGAACATGTGAATGAATATATAGTCTACCGAGTCATAATTAATAAATGATGCAAGTGCAGAAGTCTAACTATTACATCCCCAGAATCTGAAAGTCATCGTACAAGGACTCTAACTAACCATGTCTAAAGAATGAAGTATATCCTAAATATAATAACAAGAATGTCTGGAATAAAAATAGACATCTGGAAAGAGAGATCTTCAGGTGGCATGGCATTGATAGAAGCTCATCCTCGGATCTGATCGAGCAAACTAGCTTCAAGCTAGGGATGTAGTCTGGATGAAATCTCTAGAACACAATCTGTACTCAAAAAGGGTGCAACAAGGTAGTATTAGTACAAACACTATGTACCGGTAAGCATCATAGTCCGACTAAGATTAGTTCACGCATATAAGTATAAAATCAACAAGATAAACAGATAGGCACTTAACACTCAAATCCAAGTCACAAAATATCCCATAACGGAGTCACAACCTAAGATGAAGCTTCTAAACCACAAGTCTGTCAAGTTTCAATAATCTCACCTAATAATCACAAGTCCAAGTTCCTTCCCTAAGTAGAGTCACTAATCTACAATTTAACTCAATCAATGGCCATATTTATATCACAATAGGCCTTCAACATCCATACCAAAATCAGAAACAAACGAGCATATAATAATGTAGAATAAAATGTAATGAAGTGCAATGCAAAATATGATGATGTGCAATGCAATGTAATGCGATGCACTGGCCAAATACACACTGTACACACATGCTAACTGATGTTATTGCTCAGTAGTCATGACCTGCAGGGGACCCATGGTATCCATGTACCACTCATTCCGGATTCACTCCTCGGAGCCGAGCATAAACCTCAGCTCCGGAAAGAACCTCGAACGCGGATCCACATCATGTACCACTCATTTCTAGAACGGACCTCAGACCACGAGCTCACAACTAGGCCACATCTTCACCCCCGGTCAAATGTGCCTTTTTATATGTATAGTAACACCCTCACATCACTCTCAATGATTAATTCATCAAGTACCATGTATCAAATAGTATCACAAGTGCAATAAGAAGATTATATTAACTTTTTCACTAATTTTACATCACAATGTATGTCTCAACGTATTCCAGTTCATTAGTATGTATGGACTATAAACAATTAGCGATATCAATGTAAAACACAAGGCATTATGCCACAAGTCTTCTGAATCGTTTCCATCATGTATGAGTGTATGAATGCATAAATGAGTGTAAACATGGTAAATCAATGCAAACCAATAAAGCAACAGTGAAGGTACAAGTCACAAAGCCATAAGTCATATCAAGACTTGGATCAACTCAACCATGAAATGAATCACACAAACCGTCTCAACCAACATAAGAGTCTATGTCCCTCTTTACTTCCTCATATAGCAAGTACGCCTCACAACTAAATCTTGTATCACCAAGAAGATCCACTTTTCTATATATTATCATTAATAGTAAATCATACATTCAGTGTCCATCTATGTACTATCATAAATATATAAATTACAATTCAGGTCTAAACTCAGTATCCTTCATTTCTCCGATGATATGTGTCACAATAAGAGAGAACTGAATACAACACGACAATTTAGACAATAAGTCTAATCACAATAGCAGGGCAACAAGCCACCATCAACAAAAATCAATCTAACAGAAATCCACCCCGAATCACCACAGTATGAATACAACTACACCTCATATTTCAGTACATTACGTAATGGCGACGAACCCACAAAATCAGAAGTCATACCAACCTAGCTAATATCAAACCAAAAACACCATGTTCGAAGACCTAATCATGCTTTCTACCGTCAATTCTACACAATACATACGTTTCGCTAATCAAAGTCTAACTAAAGTAAGCCATAACCTACTTGGAATGCCGAGTAACAGCCTTGAATCGCCAAGCCTTAGCCTTTCCTTCCTCTTTGGAGAACCTCAAAATGATTAACGTCTATCAAATATGAATTCTACGTCAGAATACGAATCTAAGGGTACCCATATTGCCATAGTTTTACCCAAAACCCAAAAATGGACCCAAAATAGCCAAACCCGAGCCACAAGGGCAAAACTGTAATTTTATTAAAAATTCAGATACAATATAGTCAAAATAGTACTCTACGAGTCTAAACGAGTCCAACGATACCCATATTGCTATACTTTTAGAAAAATACCCAAAATACCCCTACAATGTAAATCCGGGTTCATGAGGGTAAAATGGAAAATTTAGGGCACAATTATGTTACCCATCATCTAGTTAACCTTCAATCTTAATTTCATGGAATTCTATTCATCACAAGATATTCAAATTCATCTTTTCTATTTTTAGCTCTAAGGTTTTTCACAACTAGTGTGTAGGATGACTCTGAGATGATGATAATCGACAAATAAATAATGAATACTAGGTTACAATCTTACCCCAAAGTGCTTGTGAATGCTTTTCCATTGTTATCTCCCAACCCTCCAACTATTGAAGGTTTCATCAATTCTTGAGCCCTAATCTTTCACCCACTATTAATGGAGCTTAAGCTTGTCATGAGGTTTGAAGAAGGAATGATAATGAATCACATAAGGGTTTGCACTTACCATCAAGGAGGAACTTCACCCTAGCCCTAGGAAAATATACCCTTATGTTCTAGGGAAGTGTTTTTGGATTTATGAGGGGAAAGACTTGAAAAAAGGCAATTAAAAACGAGTTTCTGCCCAGTGCACCTGCTACAGCGGGTGTACCCTTCGCTATAGCGGGTGCCCGCGTCGCTATAGTGGGTGCCCAATTTTCTGATTTGTTCAAAACTTCATTTTAGCCCCCGAAACTCATCCGGAACCTCCCGAACACAAACCATATATGCGTTTTGATTGTAAACCATGTTACGGACACAACCGTGACCTCGAAATTCCCAAAAGAGATCATTTTAACCCGGTATTGACCAAGTCAACCCTAATACTAGGAAATTAAGCCTTCACTCGAGACTGAAAACACCCCCATATGCCTTGGGACCCAACCAATGGCTTCACTAAGTCTTAGGTCGTACTAACGGGACTCGGGAAAAGGGTCAACAAGGTTAAATGGGTCAAAACACTATAACGACCAAACGGGTCGTTACACATAATGTCCTATTTCCTAGAATTGCTAGAAACTCATAATTCTCAAAGTTCCGTATGATGATGATAATGATGATGATGATGCTGATTCCATTTCTAAAGATGCCAAAGCTTATAGTTCTTGATGTTCTCATGATATTATTGAGCTTATTCCATGATTATTGGTTTTATTCATTGTTGTTGATCTCACCGTATGGTAATTGTTCTTTCAAGGTGAGGTATAGCGATGATGATGATTCCATAATGATAATCGGAGGTTACCAACCTTATGTCACTCCGATAGACTTATAGCTTTTATTGGGCTCTCATGCATATATATGTATGTATGTATATATATATATGTATGTATGTATGTATATATATATATATATATATGTATGTATGTATATATATATATATGTATGTATGTATGTATGTATGTATGTATGTATTTTCTCACACCGCGCCGTGCTATAGTCGGCCGGGCAGGCATGTAGATGTGCACACCACTGCAGTAGGCAGATTATGATACCATCCTGGATGCGGGATGATGATGATATGATGATAACTGTTACACCTTGTTGTTTGTACATTGAGATTCGATAGGTGTTAGTTGTTCAACTGTGGACACTGGAGTTTAGTTGTTCAACTGTGGACACTGGAGTTATTTTCTAGATATATGAGAGTATATGCACCTATCTTATGGTTATGAGGGTTTAAGTTCATGCAATAGGTCATTGAAGGATTGGAGAATAACTGAATTAAGGAAAGTAAGTTTGTTGGAACTTTGGAGAAAAGATGGGCAAGGTTTCGTACGATAATTTTAGTCTAACTTGAGAAAGGAATATCTCCTAGTATATCAGGAGTTTTGAAGTGAAACAAAAGCCTAAATTGAAGTTCGGGAAGTCTAGTTTCCAACGCAACAAACCGCACGTCGATCCGACATCAGAATCAAACGTTATGAGCATTTCAAAACAGACTACTAGAGTAGGGATTAACCCTGTGCGAACGCGCCTGGGAGTGGCGCGGACAAGCAGAGGAGCACTGAGCAACTCTGCCTGAACGCGCCACAAGCCATCGCGAATGAGTAGAACAAATATTGAGTCGGTGCCAACCGACTCTAAAACAAGATAAAAAGGGGTTTTACCCCTTATTTTCACTCATCCACATTCCAAACATATCCCAAACCCTCTGGAACATTCTCCCAACTTCCACCCATAAAATTTTAGCGTAAATCAAGTGAAATCTCGGGATTTAGGTTCGGATAGCATATAGTTGTGATTATAGTATCGTATTGCGGTGGATCTTGGCTTGGATTCAGAGTGAATATTGAAGATATTGCCGTTATAGTGAGAACAAGGTATGAATCTCTCCTTATTGATATTGATTTAGGTTTACTTACGAAGATAGAGCTATTAAATGGTCGTATAATGAATTAGTTGGTTGAGAAATCGGATAAACATTGTGTGAGATGTTTTATAGAGTATTTTGGCATTATGATGATGCTGTTGATGTTAGTGTTGTTGTTGTTGTTGTTGTTGTTGGTTGTTGGTATTGTGATTTTGGGCTAGGGATATAAACATGGGAGATGCTGCCCGAATTTCGGCAGATTCTAAAAGGATTTAATTTAAAAGCTTAAGACAAGCACATGATGATAAGCCTAACAATAGTATTAATTCTCTTGAATATAGATCTACGAGCTTGGGAGGATAAGCGTTAAGTAGTTATGGGGACCAAAAGGTATGTTAAGGTTAAATCCCTTTCTTTCTAAAGGCATGGTTCTCTTCTTATGTGTTATATCCCGTATTTTGTACGTCGGGATAATCCGGGTTAACTACGATAAGTTGGGGACAAGACTATCCCGAGATATGAAGTAGAGACTTTTGTATATTGTAAAGGCTTAAGTTGTGTATGGTTTTATTGGCATGGAAATGTTAAGGAAATATTTGGGGTCAAATTCCATTTTTGGAAAGTATTCTATTTTTGGAAAGTTGAAAATTCAACACAAAAAAAAGGGAAAAATAAGGGGCCCGTGGCCGGCCACCAAAGGGCCATGGCCACATGGTTGGCTAATATTTGCAAATAAAAGATGACTTAAGGGATCATTTTCATCATCTTCATCACATAGAATTTTCAAGAAGCTTGAGAAAACAAAAGAAGAGAGAGAAGAGAGGGAGAAATTCGCCAAGCTTGAAAAAATCAAGACCAAGATTTGGCCATCAAAAAAATTATTCCTTCAAGCAAACTTGCTAATTGAAGGGTGCTTAATAACGTGGAGTCACCGTTTCGGCAATAGCTTACTCGTTTTCTCTATCTACCGCCTTAGGCAAGTTGAGAAGTTGAAGAAGAAAGGTGAGTTTTAATCTTGTTTTATGTGTTATAAATGGTTTATATGTGTTGTAGCATGCTAAAAAGGAAGAAATTCATGATAGAAACCAAGTTGAAGTTGGGCCGTGTGGAAGGTGTTTGGCCGTGTGTGTGTATGTTGTGTTTATAGTAATGAATTAATTCTAGTTAGCATGTTTTGATAGTTGTAGTGTGAAGAAAAGAATGAAAATCATCCTTATGTGTGGAAGTGGTGTTGGACGAATAGGCCCCTTTGTGTAGTTGGGAATGAACAAATTATCGTTAGCGCTTTAGTTGTTGTCGTTATGGATTCTATGATGAAAAATGCAAGTTTAATGACTCAAAGTGATGTTGTGTTGGTTATGGGTTGATTTGGAAGTTAATGTGAATTTTATGTAATTTTTGTAGTTATGGAAATTGCATTGCTAATGTGTGGATTATTGGTGTAATTTATGAATTTGGAAGAGAAGAAGGTGTGTGGTATTGTTCTCGGGTTTGGGCTGATTTTCGGGTGAAGTAGAGCCTTGTTTGGGTTGTTTGGAAAATTGGGTGAATTGTTTAAAACGTCCTTGAATATTGTTTGAATGGTTTTGGATTAATAATCGAATGTATAAACGTTGATATTGGTTTGAATGTGAGTATTTGAAGTGAGCATATTGGAATATTATGAATGTTGTTGAGTCATATAAAGAAGTGTATTTAATGTTAGAATGCATTTTTTAATTGATTGTTGATGTTGTAGCTTGGTTGTTGGTGTTGTTGTTGATGAAATTGGCCGAGTTGAAATCTCGGGGTTGGTGTATTTACGGAGAAATGCTGCCCAAATTTCTGTAGAATTTGGTGTTCGTTTGGAATTGAATGCCTAATTGCTTATAGCTAATGTTTGATATATCGGCGCTATGTAGATCTTGGTGTGCCCGAGACTTGAGGGTTAGCTTAGCTTGAGAGCGGACGAGGTATGTGAAGCCTAACTTTTCTTTCTTTTGGCATGTCCTAGTATTAATTAGGCTATGACACGAGCCTCGGGGTAACTCCATTCTCGAGATCCGAGCTCACATACGCATCTTATTCGCTCCCAAAGATTTACTCTCTTAATGTAGCCTAACTAAGGTTCTTATGTTTTCATTTGATTGAATTTCAAAAAGTTTATAAAGGATTTTGTTTTTTTTAAAAGATTCCGAAACTACGAACGCTCGTAACTTTCGTAGACGAGCTCGGATCGCCCCGAAACTTTCGTAGGGGATTCCATAAGACATAACATCCCCTAACTCCCATAAGCGGGCTCGGATGGGGTTGGCACCCGTCCGTGGGTCCCGCGACTTTTCTATGGTTGTCTTAGTGACTTTTGGGAAAGACTTAGTACTACTTTTACCTTAACTCCCGAGTATGGATTTCTTATTCATTTAATGAGTTTATGATTATGATTTTTATGCATATGATTGCTCACGACTCGCTCGTGCATTCTCGTTGTATCCTTCGGCGAGTCCGGGGCCGGCTGTATGTTCGTGCGCACTTTGATATATTCCGAGGTATGATGTGTTCCGTGACGCCGAGTCCCCTTTGGCCGGGTACGTGTATATTTGGCGTTAGGGGTGTTACGGCATTATGATGTGATATGATATGTCGGGTGTCGGAGATCTGAAATCTTCACGAGTATGATGTGGTATGGCGCCATCGACGGCGGCGACCATCGTTCTAAGAGCCCATGCATGATTTATGTTTTTAAACTAAATGTTTTAACATTTTGCATATTGTACTTATTTTCTGTATCTTCTGTTCGATTATGATCCGGTTATTATATTTTCTTGCTTCGCATACTCAGTACATATTCCGTACTGACCCCCTTTCTTCGGGCCGGCACGTTTCATGCCCGCGAGGGCGACGCCGACCTGGTGATCCACCCGCCTAGACACCCATTCTCGCTTCTCGGGAGTGCTCCTTCGTAGCCTATATTTTGGTATATATACTTTTATATGTATATATTCGTTCGAGAATGCACGGCGGGCCCCCGTCCCGTCATATGTTTCGTTGTCGTTTAGAGGTCCGTAGACATGTATGTGGGTTATGGTTGCCCCGTACGTACGTGTTCGTACATTTTCTCGTTCCGGCGTCTTATCCGTGGGCGGTGTGCCTTGTTGCTTGCCTATGCGCATTTTGGTATACTATGTACATTACGACGTGCCCTCGCCGGCTTTGTGATAGATGTTGGCTATTATGCGATAATGCGAGACTATCCGTGTTTATTTGTATCTATGCAACCATAGTATGCTAATTCTGAGTGTCAGGGACGTATGAGTGTCCAATTCGGACACTAGTCACGGCCTACGGGGTTGGGTCGTGACATTATGAATCCATACATGACTTCCATAATATCCTATTTCCCAAAAAGCTAGAAGTTCATGATTCTCAAAAGTTCTTACGTTGCTAAAGCTAGATGTTTTCTATGATGATAATGATGATGATGATGATCCCATTCTAGAGATTCCAAAGCTTGTGGCTTTGATGCTATTATGAGATTATTGAGCTTATTTCATGATTTTCTTGATTTTACTCATTGTTGTTGATCTCACCTTATGTTAATTGTTCCTTCGAGGTGAGATATAGCGATAATGATTGTTCCATAATAGAAATCGGAGGTTACCGACCTTATGTCACTCTGATAGAGTTGTAGCTTTTAATTTGGGCTCTCATGCACGCTTTATATATATGTATGTATTTTCTTATACCGTGCCTACATGGCCGGGCAAAGACCACTACTGTGGGTGGCTTATGGATGATGATGTATGATATTACTGTGCCTATATGACCGGGCAGCACCACTAGTGGACGACGCGAGATGACCACCCCGGATGCTGGTGGCCCGGACGCGGGCTAATGATGATATATGGATCGGGCTGCACGTTTTGCAGCACTATTATGTTATATTTGTATGAAAAATGTTTTCTTTAAAAAGCTAAGCATGCATGGTATCCACCTTACGAGGTAATCAGATGTACATGTTATCTCTTTATTTCTTGTTATGTTCCATATCTCGTGTTATGTTACTATTCATGCCTTACATACTCAGCACATTGTTCGTACTGACGTCCTTTCTTGTGGACGCTGTGTTCATGCCCGTAGGAAAGCAGGGAGATAGACCAGATCCTTAGGAGCTTCATCATCGGAGTCTCAGAAGCGCTCCATTTGCTTCGGAGCTGCGGTCTACTGGTATTACTCTTTTGTGTGTTTACTTGGGCATGGCGGAGTCCTGCCCCGTCTTTATGGATTCTTGTATTCTATGTAGAGGCTTGTAGACATGTGTGCACAGTTAGAAGTTTCATAACCTTACCAGTTCATATTGTTATATAATATTTTGGCAGGCTTGTTGGCTTGTGTTTATGGGCATAGTTGTCAATTATTACATAGAAATGTGCCATTATCTTGTGTTATATGCCTTACAGATAATGATACTATTACACCTCGTAGTTTCGTCCGTTGAGATTCGTTAGGCATTAGTTGTCCTAATCGCGGAAACGGGAGTTACCTTAGGATATATGAGATTACATGTTACCATATTATGGTTATGGGGGTTTAAGCCCATGAAATGAGCTATGGAAGGATTTAAGAACAAACAAAAAAGGAATGGAGTTTGTGGGAACTTTGGTAAAACTTGGCAAAATATTCGGACAGAATTTTGGTCCACATTGGTGGGGGAATATCTCCTAGAATATGAGGAGTTTTGGTGCGTTTATTTTCTCCAAATTGAATTTCATCGAGTCTAGTTTCCAACGCAACAAACCGCTCGTCAATGTGACGTATGAGTAAAAAGTTATGGCCATTCTACAATGTGATGTACGAGCGTAAAATTTCCGCGGACCATTTGACGGCCCGTGAATGTTGACGTCTTATGGTCCGCGGTCCGTAAATTGACACGGCCATTTCGTCAAATGGTCACAGTGACCCATATTTGATCGGGCAGTTCTACGGACCATTTTGACGGTCCGTAGGAATTATAAGGCCCGTCAAAATGGGCGCAGAATTATTCGACGGAGTTTAAGTTCCGCTTTATAAAATTCTTTCCACTTCATTTGGACATATTATTTTACCAAACCAGATCCAAAGGCTCTCTAAAAACCCTATCTTCCACTCCATAAACTAATCCAAGCCAAAATCCAAGAGAGATTAAATATCAATAAGCAAGAATCATGATACCCATGTGCTAGAGGTCTTGCTAGGGTTAATAAACTCCAAAAATTCTTTGATATTGAAGCTAGGTTTTCGTATAAGTTGATAGCTTGATCCAAAGCTCATTCTTATAAGATAAAAGGTTAGTTTTCATGCTTATTACATATTATCAAGAATGTTTATTTGTTGAACAACTTGGGTAGAAGGAAAAAGTGGAAGATGAGTTCAAAATGTAGTTTCTATGAGGTTTTTAAGTAGTAAGCTAACTTGAGTTATGATTCTTAGTATAATATGGGTAAAATATTGCTATGGAAAGTAATAATGGTGATGAAGAAGCATTATATGAAAATGTGCTAAAATGGGTATGAAGTTGCTAGCATAAAGTTGAACACAAGGATGAATTTTGAAGGCTAGATCGAATGTGAATACTTGATTATGATATTGTGGATATTATTGGTTGTTTGGGGGGGTTTTTTTGAGAAAAGGAGTTGGACT
>NW_026718548.1:0-13220 GCF_029784015.1 Lycium ferocissimum | reverse complement strand
ATGGAAGGAGTGAGAGAACATGAAGCATAAGGAAATACGACATGTTACGTATATATGACCTTATCGTGGGAGCAGCGAAAACCATAAGAAAAAGAATTGAGAATTTGTGAAACGAATTGATATGTTGTAAGTTTATTGGAAAAAAAAAAAGGATCAGTACTTATGGGAATAAGATGAGGTTATAAGAGGGCTTGGAATATTTATCGTCTAAATATAAATATTGCGGGATGAAGAGTTTGGAAATGATTATGCGCGCCTAACTTTTGACGGAATAAATACAATACAATTTGGATATGTTGTTATAGTAATGACGTTATCCGAACACTAATGGGAATTATTAGAGTGTGGCTCGAGTCAATTGTTACAATAGTGATATTGCACCTCGAGCCCCAACCATCGGACTAGATTTTGTACGAGATAATCGGGAAACTTTACCATTTCGCGACTGTGTTAGAATTTCATACGGGGGTAATCTAAGTTATAGGAAAAAAAAGTGGATACGGTATGGTATGTTAAATGTATTCGGAAAGAAACATGTGAGTTTGAAAATTTTAAATGGAGCCATAAGATGGAAGGTAAATAGATAATGATAGGGGAGCACCTAAAGGGGAAGCGGATAAGAGAAACGCAAAGGTAATATGGAAATCAATCGATATTATGGCGCGTTTAATGTGAACGCTTGAATTTGCGAGATCTATCTTTGAAACCGGTTGGTGCAATACGAAATCGACAACAAACGAATGGGAGCCAAGACGATAATTAAAGTGGTACTAGGGATTATCGGTGAAGGTGGTGAGTAATATGATTCCAGGTAGTGGATGCTTGTAAAAGAGAAAGGAATACGACAAATAGAATCAGTGCATTTGGTACGAATGGGATACGTAAGATAGAGTAAATCAGAAAGAGGAGAGACTATGATTGAGATTGAACATACTTTTTGCAAGTTATGTAAGTGTCACGACCCAACCCGTGGCAGTGCGTAGTGCCCGAGGATTGGGTACCCAAACACACTCATCAAACCCGAATCACACACACGGTGGCTTATGCACACATACGAGTATCAAACGCCGTCTCAAAACACAACCATACACATACATAGAAGCCGCGAGGCTATCAATGACACAACGGCCCAAAATATATATATATGCAAGCCGACAAGGCATGCCACGGCGAACGGATCGCCCAAAACGTATAACATACGAACACACACATGCATGAGGGTAGGCACACAACCCACATATACGTCTACATGCCTCTAAACAAACCAACGAGAATCATATGACGGGACGGGGGCCCGCCGTGCCCCCGAACACACACACACATATGCAACGAACGAGTATATACCAAGATATGGGCTGCGGGGATAAAAAGGAAAGCACTCCCGACACGGCGAGGATAGGTCTCCTAAACGGCGGATGCCAACCGAGCGTACGGCACACGGGCATGAAACGCACCCCGAAGAAGAAGGGGGTCGGTACGAAATATCATCTTGAGTATGCAACGCAGAAAATACGATAAATAAATGCGAGTCACGCTCGAAACGAAATACCGAAAGTAAGTACATTTCCAAAATGCCAAATGTTTATTTTCGCAATAGAAAGCATACAAAGGAGCACGAAAAATATGGTCGCCGCTTCGATGGCGCCATAACACAACATAACACCGAAGGTTTCAAATCTCCGTACAACCTCGAACGTAACACATCATCACAACACATCGCAAAGCCATATCACGGCATAACTCCATAAACGGAACCGGCCACATGGCGAGGTCTCGGGAACAGTAACACAGCATAACACCGGAATATATCATAGTGCGCACGACAACATAACCGACCCGGGATCCGGTGAAAGATGTATCAACAAAACGCACGAGCAGAGTCGTGAGTAACCATATGCATAAAATCATTATCATAGGTTCAAAAAGTAAGTAAAATGACCATACTTGGGAATCGGGAAAATCGTCATACCAAACTCTTCAAACATCATCGAAAAGTACAAAGGAAGGTCGCGGGACCCACGGACGAGTGTCAACCCGGCCGGGCCCGCCTATGAAAAACATACTCATCACACGTCATACAACCTCCTGAAATCGATATCGGGGCAATCCGAGCCCTTAGTCGAAAGTTATGAACGTTCGTAGTTTCAACATCGTTTAAGAATAAAACTCTTTTGAAAGCCAAGTTTTTATGCAACTTTAAAAATCAATTATTCCAACAACATCAAAGCCAATATTTTCTCACATCAACATACGAATACCAAGAGACAAACGCGAATCATAGACATGCTCGGATTGTGGGAATAGAATTTCCTCGAGGCTCGTATCGTAACCTATGTACAACTAAGACATGCCAAAAGAAAGAAGAGTTAACCTTTACATACCTCGCTCGCACACAACGCTAATCCAAATCAAACTTATATCTCGAATTCTCCAAGATCTACATAACATTAATAAATACCAACGTCAACCATAAGCAGTTAAGAGCTCATTTCCAAACTAACACATAATCCTACGGAAATTTGGGCAGCACTTCCTTTATAAATGGACCAACTCCGAGAATTCAACTCGGCCAAATTCAACAACACAACAACACCAACAATCATTCCAACAATATCCACAATCAATTCGAAACGCATTCGAACATTAAAAATTCTTCTCCACACATTCCAACAACATTCCAATTATGCTCACTACAACTACATACATACAAACCAACATGTAATCAAACTAACGCATATTCAATTATCAATCCAAAACCATTCAAACAATATTCAAGAACTCTTTAAATAATTCATACAATATTTCCAACAATCCAACAAATACTCCATTCCACCCCAAAATGGTCCCCAAACCCGAGAACCTCAACTCTAACACATTCCTCAATTTCAAGTCATGATTTACTCCAACAATCCACACTCTAACAATGCCATTTCCATAAACATAAAAATTACACTAAATACACAACATCTTCCAAATCAGCCCATAACACCTACCATACCAACTTGAATCATTAAACTCTCATTTCTAACATAGAATCCACATAACAACAACAACCAAAATTCCAAGAAAACTAATTCATTTCTTGACACACATAAAAGGCCATATTCGGCCAACACACCCATATATATATATACTTCATGATTTCATTCATTTCAACATTCTACAATAACCAAACATGCCACATAAACTTAATTCATCACTTAGACACACAACACACATGCACACGGCCAAACACCATAAGCACACGGCTCAACTTCATGTTTCCATATCTCATAAATTTCATCCATATTAACATACAACAACACACATAAACCTTCCATAACTCATAAAACAAGATTAGAACTTACCTTTCTTCACAACTCCTCAACTTGTCCAAAGTTGGCCAAGGATGAAAACGAACAATCCAACGCTTGAAACAACAACTCCACGTTGCTAAGCACCCTCCAATTAGTAGGTTTGCTTGAAGAAATAATTTTTTTTGATGGCTTACTCTTGGTCTTGATTTTGGAGGCTCTTGGCCGAATGGTTGTTGGTTTTTTTCTCCAAGGTATGGTTATGATATGTTTAATACGATACAGAAAATGCAGAGATGGTCTAGACTGTGTTACCAAAATGAAATGGGTATTAAAAGTAAGCAGAACTTGACCGGGATCAATTAAAGATTCCTCCCAATACTGAATGTAAGACAAAGGGAGAAGACGAGGAACAACCTAAAGGTTAGTATGGCGATGCTAAGGCATTTCTTGGACTAACTTGCGTATGTTTACATATTCTCGCAGAGAATACAATATAATGAGTGGCAGTGAAGATTAAGAGCCAAATTCGCAGAAAGAGGGAAATGAAAGAGTTTGAATCAAAGACAACGGAGTGACACGAGATCAATGCCTAAAATATGACAGGTTAAATTAAGGAAATTATGGAATGATTAAACAAGATTATCGGGACTATGTAAAATTATACCTCAAGGAGGTAGTGAGATTTCATAAGGGCCCACATCTATTATGTCGAACAGAGTACCTAGTACGTGATTGACCTTTGGAGATCCGTCTGAAAAGAATTGAGAATACAAGTAAGTCTTAAACCAACATCTGCTCTTGAACTGACGGCCAGGCTAAGCGTGTTATTGAGACATTAATAATAAGTGCGAACCTGTGTCATTGTTTTCTGAGGCAGGGGAAAGGAACACTCGCCACTTATTGAGGTTGGTGATAACAATAGCATCCAGAGGACACTGTATAAGGCCCTGTATAGCTAGAAGTGTACGTCATTAACTGACTAGTTTGGTAGCGACAAGGTTTAGTCTGAACATAATCCATTGAGCAGTCAATAATGTGAAACTCGTTCGGGGACGGTCATTAGCGAATCAGAGCCGACAGAAGTCATGTATAAGTAATCGGTACTGACTGGGTATTTCTGAAAATATTGCCCGTCAAAGGTGTTATGAAAGATAATCAACAAGGAAAGCTTAGCCCAAGAGATGTTGGACCTTATTGGGTCATCCGTAAAGTGCGCCAGATCGCCTATGAATTAGATCTGCTATCTGGGGTAAGAGTGGTGCATTTAATGTTCCGCATGCCTATGCTTCGCAAACACATTATAACCCCAATAATGTCCCCCGTGAAGGGGGCATTCGAGTAATAAAGGAGCCGCATCCTACGAGAACGACGATAATGTCCTAACTTGGCAGGAAAGGAAAAATTGCGTGACAAAGATGTGGCTCCCATTAAGGTACTGCTTGGCGGAATAGTAGTAAGGGAAAGGTGGCTTAAGAAACTCCAGGCGAGATGAAAAAGAAGTACCCCCACTTGGTTCCTATACCTACGGATAATCAGAATCACTTATTTGATTGTGCTGAGTAGTGCACGGGTTGTGTGTGATAACCATACAAAGGAGACTCCCCCAGAAATACTTGTGAGCCTCTATAAGGCTAGTTTAACATTCGAGGACGAATGTTCTAAAGGGGGGAAGGATGTTATACCCCACACTTTGCATGTTCGGATATTTTGAGATGGTTGCGATAAGCTAAGCACAAGTGTTATAACCCGTATTTCGCGCGTTCGGATAATTTGAGGTGATTGTAAAAAGATAGGGACAAGACTATGTTTTGACTACGTTTAGTATATAAGTTGGTTATGAAAATTTTGGATGTGAAAATATTGGAAAAGGCCAAGGGCAAAATTGGAACTTCAAAAAAATTAGTTTCATGAAGTTACCAAAAATGTGGACAAAAAAAAAGAAAAGGAAAAGAAAAATCACCAAGGTGGCCGGCCATAGTGGGCCCCACTTGGGAGTTAGAAATAAAACACATGCATCATTTTTTGAGTTGAGAAGATTCAAGACAAATTCAGAAAGAAGAACAAAGAAAGAAGGAGAAAAAAAGCTGAAAAATTATTCGGCCATAGGAGGAAGAAGAACCTTTGAAATCTTGTTCCAAAAATTATTTTCTTGTTGTATTCCTACTAATTCAAGGGTCCTCTCCAACGTGGTATAATTGTTTCGAAGATAAGTCGTTCGTTTTGTCGTTTTCGCATTTGGGACAAGTGAAGAAGTTGAGAGAAAAAGGTATGATTCAACTTTTTCATATGTTATAAAGGCTTTGTTGATGTTGTAGTACGTAGGAATGGATAGAATTCATGGAATTATGGAAGTTTGTATGGTATTTGTGTGTGTGTATATGTGGCCGTGTGTATGTGCTAGTGTATAAATGAAGTGGGTTGGATTTTATGTATTATTCTAGTTGTGATTATAGTGGACGTTGTGTTAGAAATGAAAGTTGAATGAAAATCGATTGAAGTTGGAAAATGCCATGTTGGCCGAGTGGTGTAGGGTAATGGAATAAGAATGGATTTATTTTGTTTAGTATATTAGTTGTGTTGTTGTGACCTTACTAATGTAAATGAAGGATATGTGGGTTAAGTTGGCATGAAAAGGAAATGTAGAGAATTATGTCATATTAATGTGATTTTATGATATTAAGATAATGAAGTTGTTAAAGTATAGATTATTGTTGTTGGAGATGAATTAGTAAGTAGAAAATGTGTTGGAATGGTTTTGTTGCATACATGAGAATTTTGGATGGAATATGAAATTGTTGAACATTGGATATAAGGCTTGAATACTCTTGATTTATGTTTGAATGATCTTGGATTAGTATGTGAACATGAAAATATGGATATTGACTTATAAGTGTAGAGTTGGATTTGGAGTTGTTGCATTATTTGGGAAATAAGACTATTTGCGCTAGAATGCGTTTCTAGTCTATTGTTGATGTTGTTTATATTGTTGTTGGTATGGTTGTTGTTTTGGCCGAGTTTGAATCTCGGGGATGTTATATATATAGGGGAGATGCTGCCCAAATTTTTATAGACAAGTATTGATTAAGATTGAAACTTTAAGCCTTATGAATAGCAAATTGGTAAATGTGACCATTTGTAGGTTTTGGACGAAGCGGGATTTGAATTTTGGCAAGCGTAAAAGGCAAACAAGGTATGTAAAGCTCTCCCATTCTTTCTCTTGGCATGTCTTAGATGTACTAGGTTTGAATTTGGACCTCGGGGACAACTATACTCCTCGGAATCCACGTCCAAATTTCTCCCTTTTTCATTTAGTAGAATTGAATTAATTATGTTGCGATTGTTTCAACAAGTGATCCAAGTATCTAGAACTTGTACATATGAAATCCGATTATCTTATACCTCTCATAAATGACATCATAAGGTTTAATATGCGCCGTTTGGGTACGCCACCTTACTTGTCCCGAGGCGGACCCACTATTTCCGAACTTTGTGTTGATCTTCCGTTTGATCTTCTTTAAAATGAAAACTAAGGGAAACTTTTAACTACCTTTCTAACTTCCAAAGAATAACTGTTATAATTATTTAGGTGAATTATATGACCTATTACGGATTTGAAACTACTTCAGAAAGATTATTCCGACACGAACCATTCTGATATCCGAAAGACTTATGTTTTGATCATTGTCAAATGCTCGCCATAAGGCCTGCCATTTGAGTTATGCTATCGAGTTTACTCAGATATTTTTATCTTTGATATACACAAATGACCCCTGAAGTCCTATTTTGATAAGAATCCTCCGCGGCCGTTAAAAGGTATGTGCTATGCCTCGTCCGGACCCTTTTTCATGATATGTCGTTTAATTATTCCGTCTGATCTCTGTATATGTTGTACATTTTATATTGCATTTAGTTTCTCACTACTCCACTCGTGGATGCCTCAATGCTTCCTTCACCGAGCCCGGCCGCATATGTTATCAAGCGTCTTCCATCGCATTGTTCGCCGTGCCTCGGTGTGAGGGGGGTATACATGTACATGGGTTGTGAAGTATGCTTGTGCCATGTACACTTTGATATGATATGATATGATATGATATGGCCATCGATATGCTATGATATGTGCACATTACGATATGTTCGGATATGATGTGGCGCCGATGTCGGGCGACCACTTTCTCGTTTACCGAGTCCCATAATGGGGGCGGCTATGGCATATTCTCCGTTATGCATTTGCCTATGTTTTATGAGTAAGCATTTCGATACTCCGCCATTGCATTTATGTTCGTATCCTCTCGTTCCGCTATGATTCGTTTATCGTATTTTATGCTTTACATACTCGGTACATATTCCGTACCGACCCTCGTTCTTCGGGGGGCCGCGTTTCATGCGCGCGAGTACACCCGATGACTAGAAGACGATAGAAGATGTTCCGGCGGCATTGGCAAGCTCCTTTTGCTCCCGGGTCTTTGCCGAGTCAAAGTGTGTATGCTATATGTTCGGTTATTTGTTGGGAACTTTGCGGAGACGCAGTCGTGGGTTCAGCACATCAGTTTTGTTTCAGGCTCCATCAGCCGATATGTTGTTCTGTATTATGTAATAAAGTCCATGTATTTTAGATTCTGTTGATTTAAAAAAAAATTACAAAAAAGTATATGTCCCGAAAACCATTTCCGAAATTGTCATTTGTGTTTGATTAAGAGTCTCAAGAGTTATGTCTGTAATAAGAGTCCGCGGGTTCGCTCGACTCCGAGCATGGGGTCGGGTGCCCATCACACCCTAGTGAAATCAGGGTGTGACACAGATCATGCATGCAGAGTCATAAGCATATATAGACATACATATCATATATCAGATCCCGGCCCTTTAATAAGGGACGCGGCCCAACGCATCCGACCCTCTTAGTGCGGGACGCGGTGGACGGACGATCAAATCAAATGCCGTCACGGCCGCCATCTCCATAATATCACATAATCGGATTATAAGCAGATATAAACGGATCCCGGCCCGCGCATCCGAGGGACGCGGTGAACAATGCGGTGGAAGGTGCGCCGAATCACGCGAGCCTGGCCGGGGCGCGGGAAGGAAGCGTTGAGGCATCCACGAACGGATCAATGAGAAACCATATACATACGACCAACATACGGACTTAATGAAGCTGAAATAGTTCAAAGATAAGTCGAAATCGAAATTATCGGATCATAGTCATAATAGATACGCATACGTGTCATTTGGGATGGCACGACAGATTATTTCAAAACAGAATATCCAGAATCGTTCCAGATGTCATACTATATTATGAAACTCATAAAGATAGTCATAATGATTATTATACGATAGCAGAACGATAGCCAAGAACTAACTAAGAAGATCGGACAAAACGGAGCCAATTTATGCTTTACAAGAACTATCGGGGTTTTGTGGGCCTACCTCGGACCCAATCATAGTGGCATACGTAAATTACGGATAATAAACCTTAGGGAGTCGTCCATATTCATCTTAGGGTGTTCCGACTCCATTTATGGAAATTATACACATGTAGGCAATTTTGCGACGAAGGTAAAGGAACAGTTCAATCTTCCGAATGATTTTGAACTATTTTCAATCTCGGAGCGCGAGAAGCGTAAGGCGTCCGAGGCTCGCTTTCAAGCCTATTACACTCAGAACATGCCAAAGAAGGAAAGGCAAGACTTTACATACCTTGGTTATGCTTTACGCTCGTCCAATTTCAATTCCCGTTTCGTCAAAAATCTGCAAATGGTCATTGTTACCAAATGTGAGTTTTAAGCTTTTATGAATTCACTTAAATCCATACTTGTCTACCGAAATTTCGGCAGCATTTCCCCTACATATATAGCATCCCCGAGAATTTGACTCGGCTAGAACAATCAACAACAACCCAACAACAAGCATCACAACAATAACGATCAACACAAATTACAATATAACACAATTTGTCTACTTTCCGCATAATGCAATAATTCCCAATTCGACTTCACACTTTCAAATCAACACCAACATGCTCTCACTCATTACTAATCAAGGTCATTACAATACCATTCGAAAGACATTTCATAAGCGTTTCTATAATATATACTCAAGATATACAAAATATACAAACTTTCCGCCAAAGCCATAATTCATCCAACACTTCTAATTTTTGGCATACCTATTCATAGCATGTTTTCATCTTCTAGTTCCATCAACTATAATCATAATTCACATCTTAACAACTTAGTTTCCATAATATCACAAAATCATTTTGAAGTGACATGATCTTCTACATTCCAATTCAATTCCAACTCAAACCATTAAACCTTCATTTATGTCATAAGAATCATAACAACACAACTAACATATCAAACAAGAATAATTCATCTTCATTTCTATTTTTTCCTACTACACGGCCAACACCTACTTTTTTCAAATTCAACCCAATTCATTCAACCTTCATTTCCAACATGAATTCCACCATAACCACAACTAGAACACAACACAAAATTCAACTCACCATAGATATACAACATACACACACCCACGGCTACAACACAAACACACACCACACGGCCATCACATGCCATGCAACACTTTCATGATTCTCATGTACTCTACATATGCTACAACATATATATAATTCCTTCAACATAAAAGTAAAAATCTTACCTTTTCCAATTTCTTTCCACTTGCCAAAAGAAGCACTTCCTTGCAGAAGATAGTTATACCACTTTGAAGAGCACGCTTGAGCTTAGTAGGAATATAGGAAGATTACAATTTTTGAACCAAGATTGAAGGCTTGGAAATTTTTTTTTCCTTTCTTTCTCTTCTCTCTCTTTGGCCGTGAGCCTTTTTTTTTTTTTTTTTCTTGCTCTTCTTGATTTGTTTTGGCTTCTTGAAATCTCTAAATGATTAAGCCCTTTATATTAATAAAGCACATGATCATCACATGACAATTAAATCATGGGCTTGGCTAAGCTAAGGGCACCATGGCCGGCCACCTATATGGATTGGGCCTTAAATTTTTTCTTATTTTGTTGAACCCAATTAGTTAGAAACCTCATTGTAATTTCCGAAATTAATTTTCAAAATTTCCAATTTTGTCCCTAGCCTTCACAACATCTCCGCATCCATATACTTCCATAATGCACACATATTAAGAAAATCCAAACATGACCTTATTCCTTACAAACCAAGGTTATTTCCAAATTTTTCGAATATGCTAAAACACGGGATATAACAAGTATATATATATATATATATATACAATGAGAACTTATTGAGACCATACTACCCACACTACGCATCTACGAGCCTCTACCTGAGTGCTAGACATGGGGACGGGACGGACCCGTCATGCCCAAAACATACATATACATATATATATACCAAAAGAATAATCAATGGCACCTCGGAAAAATGGAGTCCGTCGCATCATTAATAGCTCTACGAGTCCGGATTGCCTTCCTGTCTACGTGAGAATGAACACAAGATCAAAGAAAACGGACGTCGACGAACATTGTCCGAGTACGTAAGGCATCAACAATAATAATACATCAATGAAATAAGGAAGCATCAAATGAGGGCAATCAGAATCGCACCGTGAATCATAAAAGAAAATAATGCATCTTTGACTTACTTATATAATCATCATCATATCATGTACGCATATATGTATAAGCTACGACCATATTGGTACGGTGTGATAATCATTAGCATTAGCTTGCGTCGGGCCTCCGCGTGCCGGGGTACCATCTCATGTGCGCCGTGGGGTGTACGCCCGTGCCATCCGGCCGCGGTGTATACGCTCGCCCGCCTTAGTGGTGTCTGCTCGGCCATATAGGCGCAGTGTAATGTCATCATCATATACTCATCATAATATAGTCATCATAATGCATGCATGGAAAACTCAAGGACAACTATACTTTATCGGGGTGACATAAGGTCGTGAACCCCCAGAATCGCGTTATGGAGCATTCGCCAAGTATTAAATACCCTTGAAAGAATTAGCATATAAGGTGGTGTATACAATAAACAACATTAAGGGATTATAGATTGCATCATTAGCTTTATAGAAACATCATATCAAGGACTCTAGAATCTTTAGACTTAAGCTTGTCATCATCATTATCGTACTCACAATGTATTCTCTTATCTCATATAGCTATTCTTAAATATAGACTCTTAGTTTTCTTAAAGATAGGGTATTCATGAAAAAGGAGGAAATTCATGCCATAAGATTCATGCCTTAGAAAGAAAGGACTAGCCTCACATACCTTTGTCGTTTAACTATTCTATTGCTTGCTCGTTTTCCTTCGATGCCCACGTTTCTACCTTTAAGAGAATTTGCGTTAACATTAGCTAAGTGATTATAAGAATGTGCTCACTAAAGCTAGGGAAAATTGGGCAGCATTTCCTTTATTTATACAACTTCCTCCATATTCCATATCAACTCCCAACATTCATAACAACAATCACAATATCATAAACAACAATCATCATTCATTCACATTATCCACATTTTACAATTTCACTTCAATCTCCCAAAATCATGATCAAAGTTCACTATCGCATTGTTTCACATATAATACTTATTCCATGCTCTAAATGTCATTCATAACCTTCTTACAATCACAACATATCTGTCACACCCTGATTTCACTAGGGTGTGATGGGCACCCGACCCCATGATCGGAGCCGAGCGAACCCACGGACTCTTATTACAGACATAACTTCTGAGACGTTTAAACAAATACAAATGACAATTTCGGAAGTGGTTTTCGGGACATATTTTTTTTTTTGTAATTGTTAAATCAACAGAATCTAAAATACATGGAATTTAGTACATAATACAGAACAACATATCGGCTGATGAAGCCGGATATAAAACTGATGTGCTAAACCCACGACTACGTACGCAAAGTCTCTAACAAATAATCGTAACACATAGCATGCATAATCCGACACGGCAAGCACTCCGAGCAAATGGAGCTTGCCAACGCCGCCGGAACATCTCTACAAAGCCCATACTCATCTCGGGTGTACCGCGCGCATGAAACGCGACCCCCGAAGAACGTGGGGCCGATACGGAATGTGTACTGAGTATGTAAAGCATAGAGACCAACAAACAGAATTTTAACTAAACAGAGGATACGGAACATAAATGTAATAACTAGAGTGTCAGAAATGCTTACTCATAAAACATAAGCAAATGCATAGCAGAAAAATATGCCATAGCCGGTCCCCGTCGTAAGGACTCGTGAAACGTGAAAAATGGTCGCCCCCGACGCCGGCGCCCGGCATATCATATCAAATCGGAATGTGCACATATCATAATATATCGATGACCATATCATATCATATCATATCGGAGTGTGTACATGGCACGGATACCTACAACCCATGTACATATATACCGCCCCTCACACGAGGCACGGCGAACAATGCAAAGGGAAAACGCTTGATAACATATCCCGGCCCCCGGCTCGGTGGAGGAAGCATTAGGCGTCCACGAGTGAGTAGTGAGAAACTAAATGCAATATAAAACATACAACATATACGAGAGATCGGACGGAATAATCAAACGACATATCATGAAAATGGGTCCGACGAGGCATAAAGTACGGACCTTTTAGCGACCGCGGAGGATCCTTATCAAAATAGAACTTTAGGGGGTCATTTGTGTATATCAAAATATAAAACATATACAGAGACTCGATAGCATAACTCAAATGACAGACCTTATAGCAAAAATTTGACAATAATCAAAACATATGTCTTTCGGATATCAGAAAGGTTCGGGTCAAAATGGTCTTTCTGAAACAGCTTTCAAATCCCGTATAGGTCATGAGATTCAATAAAATAATTAAAGCAGCTTATTCCTTAGAACTTAGAAAGGTAGTAAAAGTTTTCCTAGTTTCCATTCAAGGTAGTTTA